>NW_012105365.1:6785797-6791067 GCF_000951045.1 Mandrillus leucophaeus
GGGACCTTTTTACAACTTAAACATTATTTTGTTGTTACTGTTAAGGTAAGAAAAAAAAGAAACTCACAATATTAAACCTAAGAGATTACACACATACATTCTAAAATCTCACAATTGTATTATTGTATGTTGAATTCGTTAGAGGTGAGATCTTACAGAATTTTATTTGGCTTTTAGTACATGGCTATAACGCATGCAAACCCAAGTAAAATGTTAACAGTGTTGCTTTGTTGAACAAGGATTATAAAACAATATACTCTCAGTGTATTTTAGAAATGCAAACATAATGTTTAAACCACTAAAAAATAAAAATGTAGGTAGTTTAATTTATATTTACTGACAAATAGCTTAGCTCAGCTCTACAACTAATTCTGATGATAATCATAATTTGTTTGGTGTGTGAAGAAATATCATTGGCCATCATAAAGAGGCCAATTAAATGCTATATTTGATTAGCATTTGATCAAATATAAGACTCTTCATGATCTCTGAGGAGTCAGATGGCCTTCCACACTCCTTTAGAATATATCAATTGATGGAGAATTCATGACATCTGAAGACAATGAAGTCCATTAACGGACAATTAGTCTTTCAACAAATACTTGCTCTCTTACTAAAGTAGTAGAATATTTTACATGCCTATTAGAAAATACACAGAAGGAAACTTAAAAAGGATAGGATAAATTCAAGTGAAAGTTCTAGCATTCCAAGCTCTGCTCCTGTGGACCTTTTCACATACCACTTGAATCCTACTTTGATATTATTGCATTTGATCAATGGAATGTATAACAGCCCCCTGTAACATAAAGCTTCTCTTTGTTTGCCTATGTTACCTCTTTGGCTTTCAAGTGTTTTTCTATAATCCCTTTTTGTTGTTCTGTCCACAGCCATGCCATGAAGCAATGTTACGAATAATTGATCAGTCATGTGCACCCTACAGGAAAACCATCTAATCAAACAATAGCTCAAAATAGGAGCAGCAATTTGGCCAGAGTGAGTTAATACAGATATTGCTTTTAATATTGAGATAGGCATATTTCTTTGTGCTTTCTGAATTGGGTAAAAAACATTCTCAGGTGACCTTATACATACCACTTAGTTATAAAGAACAAAGAGCTCTTTATAAAATTAAAAAAATCAGGGGTTCTTTTCTTCCCTTCCCCAACCTACACACCTATACACACACAGACACACACACACACACACACACTTGAGAAAGAGTCCTAAATCTAAGTGTTCCAGATTTTCAGGCATGAAGACTTATATATTCTAATTATTGTTCTGTGCATAGAAGCTATTTTTTCACACAAATAGTACCTGATCCTGGCTTAATGACTTTTGGAACAAATGCATATGAATAAATAAGACAAATCAATGAAGTTCATATATAAAATTTTGTATCTCTTGCTCCTGAAATAAATTTTTTGACAAGTTACCATCCATCTAATAAGTTCTGGACTCTTTGTGTTCCTTAGGGAAATGGCATAAGGTCTTCTTGAGTTTAGATTATGCATTTGGATCTCTGATTTAGTGAAACAGTGTGTAAAAGTCTCTCATAATCAGAACACTCCCTATTGGCTCCACATCTGAAGATCCCCAAGAGTGCTGTTTCTATCAGGGAGCATCTGGAATAGATTATATTCAGTTAATTGGCTCCAGATCAAGCTTGTTACAGACAGTAGCATGCAGTATAACCTATGCATTTCACTAAATCCACCCACTTTGGGTTAAATCACACCTACTTCTCTCCATAATTCATCCCAGATGCACAACACACACACACATGTGCACATAACACACACACACACACACACACACACACACGAAGACGGCAAAATATCAACAGAGTAGGGAGGAGGTTATTGGCAAGACTAATCCGTAAATTATCTCAATTAAAAGATTAACTATTGAATTTATAGGATTGTTGGGAAGAAAAACAAAGAATCAGGACCAGCAGATTGTAGGTCTTGACTGTTTTATAGTAGAAAAATATATAAAGGCTTTTATTTTAAGTTCCAGAAGTATCGCCATTTTTGCTTTATTTTGTTCCTCCAAGTACAGGTTCAGCACACATAGGCACTTCTCAGAATGTCTTAGTAGGAAAGCAGGGCTTTGATTTTTAACTTATTTAACAATATTAATTAGTTGGGTTACAAGGAACAGTGTTACTACTGTTCATTGAAAACCAAAACATCAATCTTCTCAACTTACGACGTTAGAGGCACAGGGCATGTCTTAGCGATTAATGACCAGTTGGAGGAGTGGATATCTCAATGCATAGCCAAGGGCCATTAACCCCAACTAGTCATTAATTCCCAGGAAATGTCCTGCACTAAGGTCATTATTGCTAATAAAATGCACGTATGGAAAATTCTCTCTTTTTTGCCTATGCATATAAACATACATTCACATTACATGCATTGTTATATGTCATAAAAAAGTATTTCACATGTCCAGAAGCTAAAAAAAAAGAAAAAAAAAAGTATAATGAGAAATTTAATATATTTAGTATCTACATTCCTTTTACCTTTCATTTTTTTTTAGAGGGTATGGGTAGGAGGGAGAATACATGTTTGTATGCCAAGGCTGTGAGTCTGCTGCAATCAGATATCAGTGCTTTGCTAATAATGTGAATACAGGAAATAACGGAAGGAACAGGGTAATGGGATTGGAGAAGCACTGATGAATGTGGGTGGAACAACACACTTGATCAATACCAAAGGCAGTATGGAGTGATCATATGTATTGTTTCAAGTCATAATATATTAGGTACAAGAACATGCATGAGCCAAATTTAAGAATTAGCCAAAGATTCTCTTTGGTGTGCTTCTGTTCTATGCCCCTGAATTATGCCACATTCTCTTCCTTCTCAGCCATATAACCCAGTCTATCATGCAGCCTGCCTCACTGTTCAGGAGTCCTTAACAAGGTTTTACTGTTTTCTGGAACTGTCTCTGTTTGCTTTCCCAGTCTCTTTTCTCTGTCCTCCAGGAAAGTATACTTGTCTTGTTTAAGCCTATATGATACTCCTTTGAGTTATTTTGCATAGTGTGTCACAAATGTCTCCATTTTAAATTTATTTTATGGTACTTTATTGTTTATAATCAACCATTCCCTTCAGAAGAAAATCTTATTCATTTCCTCACCTTATAAATAGCGATTAGATATGATGCCAATGGCTAAGAATATATATAAGTGAATATATGTTAGATATATTCAAATACCATCATAAGTTATATAAATATATATTTATTAACGTATAAATATGTAAATATTTAAAACTCATATTGGAATTTGTGTAAAAGCAGCAAGTTTTTAAGGAGAATCTATAAGTCAAAGAATACTGGTATTCTAACAAGTTAAAACTAACTTTTAAAACTAACAAGTTGTAAGAATGCATTGAGATTGAATGATTTAAAACTCATATATTCAAATCTAATCTGATTTTTTTTTTCTGTAGATCAGTTAAAGTAACTGTTTTGTGGCAATAGCATTAATGTGTTCCTACTTGCCTTTAAATAATATAATTTTTAGGACTTTATGTCTTTTTTTAAAAAAGGCTTTATTAGTGTTCTATATTAAAATTAGCATAATTGAAATATTTAAAACTAAAATTTTCATAAAGGGCTGCTGATGGTGTAGGTGTTTTTCGTCAGAAAGACATTCCTGTTGTCTTTTTATCTAATTAGGGGAAACGTTCAGGAAATGTCAATTAAATGTGACTAAAATATGCAACGTTTGTTATATTTAATACAATATGATTGAAAGAGTATCTAAATCAACTTGATTATCTGCATATGGAGTAACCTTCTAAAAGAAGAATTAAATGTTGACAGATTATATACGAAGAATAATTTAGTATTTCTTGTAGGTATCTTTGAATGTAATGAAAGTGATTGAAGAAACAACTTATTAAGCACTCACTTTTCATTTCATGAAGAAATTCAGCATAAAATTGAAGTCTATCCTTAATTATTTATCATGTATAAACATAATACACATCAAAATTTGATTTTATTTTACTTCCAAAGACTTGACTTAGCTGCTGAGATTTAAGGTAACTGAAAACTTGGTATTCAAAATCTGGGAGACATTTTAATACACTGAAGAGCTGATCTCACTTAAGGAAAATTCATCCCTTATTAGGCCTTCTCTTAAAACTAAACCATATAGGCATAAAATATTGATTCTAAATGTTAACTAATTAGAACATTACTTAAAGTCTAATACTTTTTTATTATGATCAAAGCTATCACCATGCAATGTATTATCAAGGAAATTATGGGTTCTGTGGCCTATTTCCTAGTAAGATGGCAGTAAGTTAATTAACATAGAAGAGAAGTTGAAGACTCTAGCAGGAGCTGAAGATCACTGGTTTCTACCATGATGCAAAGCACCCGAAGACTTAGGTGCGAAGAAAGCAGACTCCAGCTAAAGTCCTGATCATGTGTTGATTTGATCCATCTCTTACTTGCCGTGTACCCCTGGAAGAACTATTTAACTCTGTACCTCAATTTTGTTTCATTGGTGAAGTGAGATAAATAATTACCCACCCTTAATGGTTGTTTTTAAATTAAATCATTTAATCTATGTAAAGCACTTTTCAAAAAGTATTGGGTACATATAAATGCTCAATAAATATGATTTGTAATTTTTATTACCAGGCTTAGTTTAGAATACGTGTTTTGATTTACTCTACATCTCACAGAAAACAACGAAGTTAGCCTATTTTATGGCAACCCAGTTAATAACCACCCCCTCCTTCTTATAAACGCTTATATTTTAGAATTTGTTTTTCTATTCATTACTTCCCTGTGTGGAATAATATAGGTTTCAGGTAAGATTGCATTGTTCCAGGCATAACACCTATACTGGGGCCCTGACCTAATTAAATTTAGTTTCTCACATTTAAGTGGAATTTTTAAATGTCTCTAAACTCAGAAACAAGATAACTTGTCTCAAAATGACAGCTTTTGTCTGTTTTAGTTGGTGGACCTTTTTATTTGGGGATGACATGGGGCAAGTATGGGCTTCTATCAGTGAAAGTGGTCTCATCTGATCAAATAATTCGTTTCAAAAAAAGTTGGTTCTTGAGATATTTGCTTAAACAAAACACAGAAACAACTTTAGTCAAGGAAAAAATGTTAAATATCAAAATAGTTTAAATTCTAGTGGTGCTTTTATTTCTACATCTGGAGAAAGCCAGTCCTTAATTTTATTCCTCAGTTCCGATTCGTTTCTGTAAGGGTAAAATAAGAGCTATGGAGAAA
>NW_012105365.1:6791408-6874943 GCF_000951045.1 Mandrillus leucophaeus
TTTTTTTTTTTTTACTCTTTCTTAGATTTAAATTAACACTGTTGGAAAGAGAACATTGTTTTCATCATGAATGCTAATAAAGATGAGAGATTTAAGGCCAGAAGCCAAGATTTTCACCTTATTCCTGCTTTGATGATGCTAAGCATGGCCATGTTGTTTCTTCCAGTCATCGGCACTTCAAAACAAAATATTCCAAGACTCAAGCTAACCTACAAAGGTAAATATATACATATTTTCTAAATTGTTTATTAAGATTTTTAAATGTCTTTTTTGACTGCTATATTTTTTCTTTTTAGAAAAGCATATTGGCTTCTGTGAAATGTTTATTATGTTGGCATCAATTCATAAAATAGAATTATAGAACACAATGCCCAATCACTCATTTTTATGAGGAAAAATATGCTAAAGCTATTCAAGTATGCTTTTCAGCCCAGTATTTATAATAATCAGTTTGATCTGCAAGTGGTAAACGGTTTGGTGTTAAAACAAATCAATCCTTAAAAATAGAAAAATGTTAACTAATTTCACATAACTCTTGCTAGTTTATTCCTAGTCAGAGGGGATTTTTTAAAAAAAATACAGTAAGATATCTTCAAAAAGAACTTAAGACAGCAGGATAGCTTCAAGTTCTCAACTACATATGTATTTGGTAATAGAAAAAGACAATGTGAAAGGTTTAAAATACAAAAAAGATGAAACAACTTTGCTAAAAAATGAAATCTGCTAAGCTAGTTTTTAAATGTTTGATATAACAGCAAAGTTTATATGAATTACGGTTGGTCATCTTTGTGTGTGTCTGTGTCCAGTTTCATGCCCAAATAGTTTTTACTTTGGTTTTCCTTTTTGATGTACTCTGGGGTTCATTAATACCTCAAGAAATAAAAGGGATGTAGGGAGAATAAAACTTCTTTATTCCCAAAGTGGTAGGCAAAAATTATGCTGGCAATTTGATATCCTCTGATCTCTTTAAGATGACATTTTATAGACAAACAAAATACTAATAAAAGCATGTTGCATGTTAAATCTAAGAGTAAGTTGAATTAGCACATTATATCCATTACAAATCTTATATGTTGGTATTTGTACAGAATATATGTCATGTATTAAAGAGTTAAATAATTTATATATTTTTGAGTTCTTATGTTTTTATATGTATCAAACTCATTTGAATTGGAAGTCTATTTTTTGGTAATCTAGGATGTTTTTATCTGGAAACATTGATCACATTATGAAATATAATTTATTGATGTCTTATTTAATCAATAATTAAAACCTTTTTTTTTTCTTTTTGAGATGATGTCTCATTCTGTTGCCCAGGCTGGAGGGCAGGGCATGATCTCGGCTCACTGCAAACTCCGTCTTCCGGGTTCAAGCGACTCTCCCACCTCAGCCTCCTGAGTAGCTGGGATTACAGGTGCCCACCACCACGCTTGATTAATTTTTGTATTTTTAATACAGATGGAGTTTCACCACGTTGGCCAGGCTGGTCTCGAACTCCTGACCTCAAGTGATCCGCCCACCTCGACCTCCCAAAGTGCTGGGATTACAGGCTTGAGCCATCTCGCCCGGCCATAATCAATAACTAAAACCTGTATTTGATTGTCTTCCATTTCTTAATCATAGATATATTCAATTTTCTGTCATTCCCCTAAAATTATCTTAGTTTCAAGTGAACATTAACAGTTATGGCAAGGTTTAGGCCATAAATAAAAAACAAAGTCAAGGCTTTTAACCATGCCAGTATAAATAGTACTGAATTATGCCTTCTTCCATAAACAACTATTCATCTAGATAAACTGTATGAAGCAACTATTTTTAGACATTGAGCAATAGGCAGCAAAGATGAAAGAAAGAAACTACCAGTGGTACATGCCTATAACCCTAGCTATTCAAGAGGCTGAAGCGAGATTGCTTGAGCCCAGGGGTTTGACTGCAGTGAGCTAGGATTGCATCACTTCTAGAGACTCTGTCTCTAAAAAAGAAAAAAAAACAAAAAAACAAAAAAAACAAAAAAACACACTTAATGGAGCAACTCGGAAAGGGTTTGGGGCAAACGGGGAATTTGTGTGCTGAGCCGAGATATTGAGCTGAAATATTGGAGGTCAAGGAGTGCCGAATGATATAGCAGTTCTGTCCACCCAGAATTTTAAAACTTTACCAAAACCTGGGGCACTCAGTTGACATGTTGCAAGGGTCATTTTATTTTTTAATTTTTATTTTAAGTTCAAGGGCGCATGCCCAGGTTTGTTACATAGGCAAGTTGTGTCATGGAGATTGGTTGTGCAGATTGTTTCATCAAACAAGTATCAAACCCTGTACCCATTAGTTATTTTTCCCGATCCTCTCCCTCCTCCCTACCTCCACGCTCTGATAGTCCCCAGGCTATGTTATTCCCCTCTATGTGTCCACGTGTTGTCGTCGGTTAGTTCACACTTATAAGTGAGAACATGTGGTATTTTTTTTTTCCTCCATTAGTTGGCTAAGGATAATGGCCTCCAACTCTATCCATGTCCCTTTAAAGAACATGGTCTCATTCTTTTTTTATGGCTGCATAGTATTCCAGGGTATATACGTACAACATTTTCTTTATTCAGTCTATCATTGATAGGCATTTAGGTTGATTCTATGTCTTTGCTAATGTGAATAGTGCTGCAATGAACATACAAATGCATGTGTTTTTATAATAGAAAGATGTATATTTTGGGGGTATATACCCAGTAATGGGATTGCAGTTTCTAATGGTATTTCTGTCTTTAGATCTTCGAGAAGTTGCCACACGGTCTTCCACAATGGTTAAACTAATTTACACTCCCACCAACAGTGTATAAGCATTCAGTTTTCTCCACAACCTTGCCAGCATCTGTTATTTTTGACTTTTTATATAATAGCCATTCTGAGTGACTAGTGTGAGATGGTATCTTGTTGTGGTTTTGATTTGTATTTCTAGAATGATCAGTGGTGTTGAGTTTTTTTTTTTTTTTCCACATGATTGTTCCCCGCATGTATGTGTTCTCTTGAAAAGCGTCTGTTCATGTCCTTTGCCCACTTTTTAATGGTGTTATTTATTTAAAACTATAAAAACCCTGAAAGACAACCTAAGCAATACCATTCAGCACATAGGCATAGGCAAAGAGTTCATGATGAAGATGCCAAAAGCAATTGCAACAAAAGCAAAAATTGACAAATGGGATCTCATTAAACTAAAGAGCATCTGAATAGCAAAATAAACTATCAACAGTTGACAGTGAGTAAGCAGGCTTGAGTCAACAGACAACCTACAGAATCAGAGAAAACTGTTACATATTATGCATCTGACAAAGATCTAATATAAAGCATCTATGAGGAACTTAAACAAATTTACAAGGGTCACATTATAAGAGCTCAGCTATTCTATTCCTACTGTAAGGGATACTTTAGTCCTGCCTTAAAAAACGTGACAATAAGTCTCAAAAGGATTGAACTGATCTTCCAGTAAACTCAATATCCGCGTGAAAAAAAAAAAAATCTCAACAATTTTTAAAATAAGAAAACCCAAATCAACCATATTCTCAACAATTTAATATCCATGATGTCCAGATACAATAAAAAAAAAAAAAATTACTAGACCTACAAAGAAACAGGAAAATTTAATGATAACAAGGGAAACATGCAGTTAATGGAAGGTAAATTGAAGTGATGCAGATGTTCACATTAGCAAAGATTTTAAAATAGCTATTATGAATATGTTCAAGAATTTAAACGAAAATGCTGTCAAAAGGAATATGCAGATATGGAATCTCAACAGAGAAGTGAAATGTATTAACAAAACTAAATGAAAACTCTAGTAATGAAAATTGTATCTGAAATTAAAAACTTACTGCATGAATTACAGATTGGAGATAGCAGAACAACATTCAGTAAACCAGAAGATAGAGAAATAGGGATCATCCAATATAAAGAACCCTTGAGTTTTTTACATGTCAATTTATAACATATTCCATTAAACCAAAGCCATATCTAGAAAGTTATTTTGTATTCCTTATGCTCTTTGTGTGACTATAATGGGATATCTTTAAATACTTTGAAGCTCTATTGTTTAAATAAATATATATATATATCTCTTTACATCTGTATCTATCTATAAAAATACATATATCTTTATATCTATATATATTTATATCTATCTCTATATATAGTATCTATATGTATCTCTCTATATAGTATCTATCTCTCGATATACTATATATATAGAGAGAGAGATAGATACTCTTGCTCTGTCTCCTATATGTAGAGAGAGATAGATAGATACTCTTGCTCTGTCTCCCACACTGGAGTACAGTGGCAAAATCTTGGCTCACTGCAGCCTTGACTTCCTAAGCTCAAGTAATCCTCCCACCTCAGCCTCTGGACTACAAGCATGAGCCATCATGCATGGCTAATTTTTGTATTTTTCGTAGAGACAGAGTTTCACCATGTTGCCCAGGCTTGTCTCCTGGGCTCAAGCAATCCGCCTACTTCAGCCTCCCAAAATGCTGGGGTTATAGGAGTGAGCCACCTTACCTGGCCAAAAGATAATCTTTAAAGCCACAGGTTTTATGTTTTGTTATGGCAGTGCCCATTTCTAAAACCAAAATGTAATTTGGATAACTATTGCTGTATAACATGCCATCATAAAACTCATTCCCTTAATAAAACAACAATTACTATATCCCTCAGTTTCTCTGGGTCAAGAATTTGGAAAGGCTTAGCTGAGTGGTTCTGGTTTGTACTCTTTAATGGAATTGTAATCAGACAACGGCTAGAGTTATAACAGTAAGGGTCTGGCTGGCATCTCTTCCTTGATGTATCCTCAGGTTCCTCCGAGGGAGTCTTTTCACTTGGGTAGTTTGGGCTTGCTCAGGGCCTCAAGTGCATACATTTAAACAAACAAAGAGGAGGTTTCATTGCCTTTTTATACCTAGCTTTAGAAGTTACATGGCATTGGTTCCAGAGTATTCTATTGGTTGAACCATGAGAAAGCTTCACTCAATTTTAAAAGGAGAGCACAAAGACTGTACTTCTCAATCATAGTAGTGTCAAAGTCACATATGTAAGGAGCTGTGGCATGGGAGGTATTGTTGATATATATATATATGTATATATACACACACATATATAAATTCTTATATATATATATCTGAAATAAATTGATAATAAAAAACAAGTTTATATAGGGTAAAGTACTTATTCAGACACTTCACAAACATATACATGGCCAATAAACACTTAAAAATGCTGGCCCTCATGAGTCATTGGGTAAGTACAAATTAATATTACAATGAAATACTCTTATATATCTGTTGGAATAGCTAAAAACATGAAACACTGACTATATCAAATATTTGTGAATCTGTGGAACAATTTGAGCTTGCAAACATTGCTAATGTAAGAGTTAAGGTGGAAATTGTTTTGGCAGTTTCTTATACTATTATACATGCACTTACATTCATTTGAAGTTCTAGAACAGGCAAAACTAATCAATGGTTTAAAAATATGATAACAGTTGCCCTTGTTGTTGGGGGACAGAGAGGATTGACTGAGAGGGGCATGAGAGGAAATTTTCTGGGAGTATAGATGTGTTTTCTGTCTTGACAGGGATATTGAATGCCTAAGTGTAGAGATTTGTCACAACTCATTAAATTGCACATGTAAGGTCTGTCCATTTGCCTATATATAATATTGCCTTAAAAAGAAAATGAATAGAAAACAAACATTAAAATCCAAGGAATAAAGAAAGGATATGGAAAGTTTGAACTAAAGGAATTGAAGACATAAAAAGGGAAACTCTGGTTTCTTTAATACAGTGAATATCGCAAAAGCACTGCATTGACCAACATGGGTAATGCAAACATCACACTTGCAAATATATTTTAATAATTGATAATATTCACTAAAGAGTCATAATGAACAAAACATTGGCATAAGGACTGTGTGTGAATTATCTCATTACCTCGCTGTGAGATGCGTATTATCATCCCTTTCCTATGTATGAGGATACTGAGGTACTGAGAGATTGAGAAATTTGCCAGGGTCACAAATTTAATTCATGGCTCAACTCCTCGGTCAACCCCAGGCTACTTAGAGCTAGGATTCTAGCCAAGTCTCTCTCACTGTAGACATGAGTATTTCCTTCCTGAGGCACTTACCTGTCATAGTGAATAAATTTACAGAAACATCATGCTGATATTTGACTAAAACTGATTATGTGATTTTCAATTGTCAACATTAAATGAAGTTGAAGAAGATTACATGTACTCTTTAAGATCACTGGGTAGCCAAAAAGATTATTTGATTTTTGTGGGATTTTATGCCATTTGCTAAACGTATTTTTTAAAAGTTGATTGTGATAAATTGTCTTCATAATCAAAATTTCATAGAAAAGTGAGTCTTAATATTAAATCAAATGTATAAATTGTCATCTGAAAATAACAGCTTGTATTAATGTATGTTTTTGGCCTTAGAGCCAACTCTATAAGGATTAAAAATCTTGTTTTATTTATCTTTCTCTAAATTTTCATTCCTCTCAGCACCTTATTCTTATATATAAGGATAATTGATATGTTTTTCTTGGAGTAAATGCAAAAAGCTGTACTCTTTTGATGCTTCTTATATTCAGTATTCATTTCAAATTTATAATTTTTTCAGATGTTTTAGGTTGTCTACATGTCAAATGCTGGTAATCAGAAGCAGAGACTGAATGCAGGATAGAAATCCTAGATATCTTCCAACACACCCTCAGCACACACCCATACTTCCCTCCCAGCTCCCCAGGGCTACTGTTAGTGAGTCATTTCTTGACTGTATGCTAATAGAGTAGTCACCTTTGTTAAGAGAACTACTGATAAGCCTTTACTGCTCACAACACACCATTTTAAGGAATGCTGAACCATTTTAATGAATGCAGAGTATTCATTTTGAATATCACAATTGTTCAGCACTGTGAAGTGTATATTTCCCATTCACTTCCAAAAATTTCAAGTTTTCCTATCCGCCTCTGTAAAATCAAGAACTTGAGAAAGAAAGTAGCTCAAATCCTGACATACCACCTTTTAAAAGCTGTCTTTTCCTGGATTTTAAAAAGCTGTGACACAAAAATTACCGTTAATTTTGTGTTCTGGTGGGGCAAACTGCTTACATACCAGATTCCTGCTTCTGAGGTAAGAACCACAACATTTCTTTGACATTTTCATTTTTTCTCTCATGACAACTTATTGACTTGAGATCAGCTGGGACTATCCTTTGCTTAGACAGTATTGAGAGTCTGAAAGGTTATTCTTGGGCACTAATACACTGGTAGAACGTGAGGTTAAAAATAATCAGCCAAAATAAAAAAAAATACTAATTTTAGTTTTAAAAATAATTAACTTTTATGGACATAAAATTAGCTTTGTTTTCTCTGCTTTCCATAATTCATATCTTCTCAGTGTAAACTAAAGATGCAGGCAGTATCTATTGTAGTAGAGTTAGCTACTTGGACGAGCTGCAAGGTATTATTAAGGGATTTCCTTCCTTCCTTCCTTCCTTCCTTCCTTCCTTCCTTCCTTCCTCCCTCCCTCCCTCCCTCCCTCCCTCCCTTCCTTCCTTCTCTTTTTCCTTTGTTCCTTCTTTCCTTCTTTCTTTCTTTCCTTCTTTCTTTCTTTCTTTCTGTCTTTCTTAGATGGAATCTCACTCTTTCGCCAAGCTGGAGTGCAGTGGCCCGATCTCGGCTCACTGCAGCCTCCGCCTCCCGGGTTCACGCGATTCTCCTGCCTCAGCCTCCCGAGTAGCTGGGACTACAGGCACATGCCACCAAGCCCAGTTAATTTTTGTATTTTTAGTAGAGATGAGGTTTTACCATGTTGGCCAGGATGGTCTCATTCTCTTGACCTTGTGATCTGCCCACCTTGGCCTCCCAAAGTACTGGGATTGCAGGTGTGAACCAACACGCCCGGCCTATTGAGGGATTTCTTAAAGTATTTCTTAAACAACAAGAGAGTTGTAGCAACCATTTTATCCAAAGAATGCTCTTTAATAAAGACTTAACTGAGAACCTCTGAATCCACAGGAGCTTGGTAGTTTGGTTCCATTGTTGTGCAAAGAAATTTCCCTTTGGTCCATGTTGTGAATTCTTGCATATTTATGACTACTAAACTTTTTTCTTGAATAATAAGTAAGGAATCATGGAGGTCAGAATGTTCTATATTTCCAGGTTTTGTATTATATGATTATTACTATAAATATTTTCTTATAAATTGGGCTTCTTATAGTGACTTCTACAGTTCATGCCGCAATTATAAAAATAATATTTGAGAGACGATCTTCTTAAATTGCACAATAATATAAGTATTTTCTATCTCACCATCATCACTATAGACTTTGAATGTGTTGGAGATATTTATACGCAAGAATCACTGGTGTCTGTAACGTTATTTGTTTGGAAAACTCCAGAAGATGAGACAGGTGTAAGTCTTCAGCAAGAAAAGTAACTCATTTAATATTTACCATATATTCATCCATTCTACAAATACGTAATATGGAATCACTATTTACTAGGCATTGTTTTAGATAAAAGTCACTGTCTCATTGGAGCTTATTTTTCACTTAGGGAGACAAACAGCGAACAAGCAAACAAACAGGTGAATATCATTTCAGATAGTGCTAAGTGCTATCAAGACTATAAAGCCAGAGAATGACTGCGCCCAGGTACCCTATTCAGACTTTATCATGTATAAGTCTCACAACACTGTTTTTATACCCATTGTTTTCATACCTACTTTATAGATAAGATACAGGCTTAGAACAGGAGTCTCTTGCCCAGAAGCAAAAAGCTATTAAATAGCCCAACCAAGTTGTGTGCTTACATTTATCTAGTTCAAGGTCCATGTTATTGTCAACTCACCATGCCCTTGAGGAAAACATTACATTTTCAAGAGGATAAATATTAAGATATAAAAAATAACAAGGTTTTACCATTATTTCTTTAGCATCAAGCTATTTTCAATAACTTCTGATAGTAGTAATTATGTTGTGCACCTCCAACATTTATTGGATGTATATTCATTGACAAGAAAAACTTCAAAATTCCCTTTTGAAATTTTATCTGCCTATCTTATAACTAGGGATTACTGTATCTTCTAGAATTGTTCTTTGTTTTATCAGAATTTTCTAACAAATGAATAAGTAAGGCTATATATTTTTCTGTAATTTACAAATTATTTAGCTGTGAAATTTAGCATGTATGTCAAGTAGAGATGTCATTTAACTCATCTAATTTGTTTGATTTGTATTGATACATCTAATAATATGTATTTTATCTGGATTCAGTATGAGATAGCAGTGAATTATTTACCAAGACAGAAAGTGACCAGCACTAGGGAGAAAAATGAATCAAGACAGGGAGCTCAGTAGTGGTGGGAGTGCAGTCATCAAATACTGTGGTCAGGAAAGCACTTCCTGAGAGAATATTTTCACAGATGCTTAAGCTAGTCATGCAGATATCAGGAATATTTTTGCAGAAAGAACATCAAGTGCAAAGGCCCTGGAGTGAAAGTGTGTCTGGCATGTATAAGGATCCTAAAGAAGATGGTATGGCTAAACAAATAGCAGGATGGAAGAAAGAAGAAAATTGACTAAATAGAGAGTTAACAGGAGGGAGGAGGGATTAGATCTTCTACTGCTGGCATTTAGTCTGAGTATTATGGGAATCCACTGAAGAATTCTGAGCACAGTCTGACATGATCTGACTCTCAGAATAATAGAATCATTGTAATTTGCATGTTGAGAATACACAGAAAGAAAGAGATCAAGAAATAGGGAGCCAAATTTGAGGCTATTGTAATAATTCATGTGAGAATTAATGGTCTGTGGCACAAAGTGATAGGAGTGGATACACATAGATAGAGCCAACAAGATTTGCTGATGAGCTGAATATAAAGTGAGAGAGAAGTCAAAGATGACTCCATGGCTTTTGTGGTTTTGTTTTGTTTTAATGTGGTCTACAGGTGGAGGTACCATTAATTAAAGTGGTAAATACTGTGGAAGAAGTAGTTTTGTGGAGAAGATCAAGTGGACATATTTTGTTTGAGAAGGCTATTAGACACCTAAGTGAGATGCCAAGAAGGCATTTGAGTACATATATAACCCTGAAGTTCACGGAGATGTCAATTGGAGATATGAATTTGGCCATTAACATATAGAAATTTTTAAATCTACAAGACTGTGAAATAATTAAGGGATGAAGCAGAATTCAAAAGATTGGCTTCTGGTGTACTACCAAGTCAGGAGATGGGATAAAGGAAGAATTAACTGCAAAGTGAACTGAAGAGGAATGACCAGGTATATAGGAGAAAAATTAGGAGTTATAATACAGAAGGCATTAAATGAAAAAAGTAAAAGGAAAGAGATAATCAGTGGTGTCAAAGTCAGCTAATACGTCTAGAGAGATGACAACTAAAAAGTAACATTAAATTTAACAGAGCTCACTGTTGACTTTGATAAAAGCAGTGTCTGAGTGTGCCAGCCAAAGCCCGATTAGGATGGATTCTTGAGAGCATGGGACTGGAGACACTGACTATAGATAATTCTCTCAAGGAAATTTTTGATAATTGTGACATAGGCATTAGCTGGAGGAGCAAAGCGATCAAGAGACTTATTTTAATGCAAGAAATAACAACATATTTGTATTTTAATTGAAACAATCTAGAAGAATAATAATTGATGATTCAGGAGACATGACAGATAATCTACACCTTATTGAAGAAAGTATTGATGAGATTATTTTCCCTAAAACAGGGTACATTTAGAACATGTATTAATAAAAGTGGCTTATTTTGCATAATAAAGTTCATTATCAGTTGCAACTATTGTCTAGAAAGGAAGCTAGGTTAAACATAAACAAGTTTTCAAGGAGGAATGCTTAAGTACGATATAATGATACAGGCTGTAGGCACTATATATGTTTAGGAGATTAATATGTAAAGATTTGGAAACAAAAATACAGACAGATTAAATAATAATGCTAGGGTCACATAAGTAGATAATTTTTTAAAAAAACTGATGTTCAGATCTAAATCCACTGTTTTTTAGTAAAATAGTGTTTGTATTATTAATACAACTTACCTGTATGCAATCTCTTTATACGATAATAATTGAAATCCATTTAACATTGTATATGGAACATTGTTCTAAACATTACTGGTCTATGGAACTTTACAGAGTGGTGGAGTGACACAATAATATAAGGTAATATATGATGCAGTATTGCCATGCAAACATACAAGAAGCCTTCCTGGAATTATGAAGATAGATAAAAATCACTAAGGGCTACAGTGATCATCTATGTACTGCTAGCAGGGTAAAAGAGAGCTCAGCCTTGAGGCACTTAGGTTGTGTCTTTGTCTTTGCATAAATGTGGAAATAACTTTAAAAAGGGCATAGTTTGTCTAAAGGCAATTTTTATTGCGATAAAATCCAGTCAACTATCTTTTGGTGGAAAACTCTTTTTGAATAGATCTTGTAAGCAACTGGTTTACTATTCTATAAACTATTGAGGAGCAAAAGTTTTTATGTGCAACTGCTCATTTCACAATTCAACTTCCCTAAATTTGGCGCTAATTTCTTGAGCCTTATTAAAGGAATTTTCACAGTGAGATTTTTCCATACATGTGTATAAATATAAATTCAATGGCAGTTTAAAAAATAATGTCATAGGTCTTTTTTAAACAGAAGATTTGACAAACAATTCTCTGATTTCTTAAGAACTAGTAATATACAGTTTGCATTTTTGTAAGAATCCTTTAAACATACTGCTTTAATCCTACTAATTCAAAAGAGGCATAAAGTAGAACGAAAGTCCTTTTTACTTACAAAGATGGTCATAAAGGGGTTTATTTGACTAAAGCCACAGTGAGCCAGACACAGTTTGGAAATTAGGATAAATACTTCAGTAATCCCGATGGAGTGGTGAAGTGGAAGAAGCAATAGAAGTGAACCTGTCTGTTGGAATATTCAGTGGAAATATAAGTAGAGAACTTTTGAAAAAGAATCTTATTTATCTAAGTAATGCTAAACATTAAAATATAAAATATAGCTGTAATGGGTGATGGGGCTTAGAATCAGAAGATAAAGATAGGTTTGAGCTCTTTCTGTGACATGAACTGTCTATGCACCACCAGAATCATAAATTGTCTTTCTGAGTCTAGGTTTTCTCATCTGGAAATTAAGTTCTTCTTGGGGATCAAATTAAATAATAAATGGGAAAGTTCCTCAGATGTTACAAACCACAAAATGGAGGTTGTGACAGATTTCAAAGACAGACCATACATGTTTATAATTAATTGAATATATAAAGAAAATTTAAGATGTTTAAGAATATAATTGTAATTTAGCATCTTGGGTAGAATTTTTGCTATCACAGATAACAGCAAAGATATTTGAAATGAAAGTCTACAATGGATACTCATCTTGACACCTTTTTTTTTCCCCCAAGTAAATGTGTGTTAAATTAATGTACTTCACTTCTTTGTATGAAAAAAAAGCTGAAGGGAAAAATCTTATATATCATTGGTTTAAACTAAACATTTCATTGATCACTTCTAGAAATTAAGGAATAAGCTAGCTAAAGATTTACAAATGTGACCGATTTAGAATTGTAAAAGAAAAAAAAAAATACTTTGGCCACCTTGCATAAATTAACACACACCATGAGGTAAAGGTTTGAGAGACATTCTAGTGTGAGGAAGAATGAAATAATTCAGCTCTTTAATGCAGGCAAGCTGAGAATAACAGGCGCACACTGTATTTATTTTAAACCTTTCTACTCCAGGTGTGGTTCAAACTGCAGTAGTATCAGCAAAATCTGAAATTTGTTTGAAATGCAGAATCTCAGATATACTCTGTGACTTCTAAACAAAAATAACTGTATTTTAACAAGAATCCTTGAATGCATGTTACATCCTGAAAAGTAATGCTTAGGGATCCCCACGATACATGTGAAATATGGAGATTACAAAAGGAACCCCTTATGACTGCAAAACATTATCACAATTAGGTCTCTAAATAGCACTTCACTTCTCTAAATTATTAATAAGATGGTAATAAATCCTGATTTATATCGAAAGTAGACAAACCAAGGCAAACAAAAATCACTAGTTTAAAATATTGTGAGTTAAAACTTTATTAGACTTATGTATAAGAGGTGGTGTTGAAATACAGAAATGATTTTGACATTATTCTTCTAGGGCTTCTAGTATTTTTAAGGGACAAAATAACTACACAAAATAACTGCCAAAAGATCAGTGCCATAGTATAAATAAAACCAAAAGTTTAAAAGAATTTAGAAGAATTTGGAGATGAAATTGAACTTTGAGCACTGGAGAAAGTTTAAAGTTTATTCAATGAAGCGTATGTTGGTATTGGAGTATTTTAATCATGAAATTGACCTAATTTAATTGTGATTGTCGGGAAAATGAAATAGGCAGCATCATGCGGGAGACGCTGTTGGGAGAGTGGGTGTAGGAAAAGATAATTTATGAACCGTTTACAGTAATTTGGAGAAGTAGTAATATGATAGGCAATAAGAATAAATATTCAAAAAGGGAGAATAGAAAATTTACTTGATAGACTCTATAAGGCTTTAAATTTAGCTGGATGTTGTGTGAGGTGGGGGTTAAACAGATTTAGAGTGATGGATTATATAAATAGGGGAGAGAAGAGTAAGGAAGAAAAACTAAAAGTGATTCAGAAATGTTGAGCCTCATGACTAGATAATTTCATTGAAGTCATTAAAATCAATGAGATCAGATGATTGGAGGAAAAACTGACAATACCTAGCAAGTGATGGCAAATTCTAAACTAGAACACTTGGGAGCGATGATGGGGTTGTGGTTGTGTATTTTAAAGTCATCAGCAGAGAACTAACAATTTGTGGGAGAGAAACTATTTAAGGAAGATAATGCATAAATGGAAAGCATTTCTTCATTGCTTATACCCACTGAATAGTACCTGAAATTGAGAACAATATTCCATGATGATATTTTTAAATTTCCCTCTTGAAGTATATGTGCAAGTTCTGATGCAAATTCTCTGCACACCTTTACCAGGGTGATGCTCCTTGGGCAAGTGATTAAGAACTTTCATCTGAAAAAAACCTCGAGAAAAGTCTCACAGATGATTAACATTAATTTGTTGCAGATGAAAAGCCAAACTGAAATTTTCTTGAATCTATGAAAATTGAATTTTAGATAAAATGTCACACTGAGTGGCCAGTATGATCAATGATTAATTATATATATCTGTGTCTGTATGCAGATACAGATATATATAATTATATATATATTCTGGTAAATTATTTAAAATTTCATAATAGCAAGAGAGAGGATGTGATTTGAACAGCTTCCAAGAAAAACAGAAGGCACATTCAAAAGCTTGGAAATACAAATGGTGATATGGTTTGACTGTGTTGCCACCCAAACCTCACCTTGAATTGTAGTTCCCATAATCCCCGCATGTCCTGTGAGGGATCTGGTGGGAGGTAATTGAATCATGAGGGCGGTTTCCCCCATGCTATTCTCC
Source organism: Mandrillus leucophaeus (assembly GCF_000951045.1). NCBI lineage: Eukaryota > Metazoa > Chordata > Mammalia > Primates > Cercopithecidae > Mandrillus > Mandrillus leucophaeus. Next base: position 6,805,977 of record NW_012105365.1, read on the forward strand.
TGATAGTGAGTGAGTTGTCAAGAGGTCTGATGGTTTTATAAACATCTGGCATTTCCTCTGTTTGCACTCATTTTTCATCCTGCTGCCCTGTGAAGAGGTGGGTTCCACCATGATTGTAAGTTTCCTGAGGCCTCCCCAGACATACAGAACTGTGAGTCAATTAAACCAGTTTTTCTTTATAAATTACCCAGTCTGGGGTATTTCTTCATAGCAGCTTGAGAACAGACTAGTACAGATGGCATGAGACATCTCAACTATGACTCTCACAATTGAGAAGTTTCACATATACCTTGTAACATTATTTTTGATATACATATACTTGACTTTAATTAATCGAATTAATTTTATAAAACAGTACTGTTATAAAAGTGTTATCTGTTTTATATTACACACATAACTTTTTGCTTTATTCCTTAATTTATAGGGATCTTACCTTGAGGAAATATTTGCTCTTGTCATATTTGTCTATTATTTAGAGTCAATAATAGATGTTGTATTCAGTTAAGACCTTCCGAGGTTTTTTACATTAAATATATATACTTGATTGAAACAAGTACCAAATATGTGTGACATGGTGCTTCATTTTAAACATTCTTTGAAACTTGAAGAAGGAGAAATTCTGAATAACTTGAAGGAAGCTACGAAACAACTGTAAAAGTAGTATCAATCGTGCTCAGAATGATACTCTCAACTTTTTATCAGGAAGTTTATTCTATCGTGACATTGTTTTCCTTGAAATGTACTAGATATTTATAACACTAACTTTTTTACAGGTCAGTAGAAAAAAAGATCACAGCAAAGCTTTTGAAAATGTAAAAGGACTCCTTCTTATTCAAAGTATGAATTTACTCCATAACTATAAATCATAAATGTCACAGTGATGGATTATATAAAGCATCCACTATTGAAAGCTGGCCAAATAAGAAGAAAATGTAATTTAAAAGTATGGATATGACAGAAATACAACCGTGTATAATTGCCACACTCCTACTCCACAACCTGTCTTGGCAAGAACACAGGCCCCATGACATAATAAGTTTAATTTGCTTCTAATTTATGTTTCCCTATGTGATATCATCTGTTTTATTATTGATATAGATAATGTTCTAAGACCTAATGAACAGAATGATCTATAACATTCCATCACAGAAAAGCAAGAGAATTTGATTTGTTTGTGTTCTTTCTGATTTGGACTTGCATTTGCAAGGAGATAATGGTTAGCATGGATAGCATAATGATATCTAAGTCAGCACAATAATAACATAATCTACACCTGCAATTTTGAAGCAGTCTTTTGTAGCGCTTTTAGGTTTGACTAATATTTTTTCTTCATATGCTTTGAAAGATTAGCTTTAAAGACTAAATGTACACAGTAGAGAATCATTGGTATTTTTGTGTTGGTAGAGGTGAATTATGATTTATCTTTATAATCAGAATGTTTTCACATGATCTCAAGCCTCAGAAAACATATTGGAAGTCAGCTGATGCCAAGTTAAGATGAGCTAATTTTCCCAATGTTAAATCTAAGGGAGAATCAGTGTCTTGCCTTGAACAAAAAGCTGTAGTATTTCTGGAAGTTATGGGAAGAAGCTTTGAAGGCACTTCATAGAAATGATGCTCTGATAGTAACTTAGCATAAAAAGCCTGGAATTTTAGAGATCAGAGGAGAAATGCTGAATTTAAGGGGAAGGCAGAAGTAGAAAGGATGCTGAAAGGCTTAAAGAGAAACATTTTTACTTAGACAGCTTTGTAGAGAATACACTGGAGATCTGACTACACTAAAGAAACCTGAGAATAGCCCTATTGATAAAAACTGCTATTTCCTGAAGGAAAAATAAAAGTGGGTAGGGCAAGAATATATGCTGAATATCCTGAGATGGCAGGGAAAGGTGATTGTATTTTGATCTGGATCTATTTTTAGTCGTAACATTTCTCTGCTGAGGAATTTTCCTCTTTAGATTGGAATACATTGGAATTTAAGCTTCTCCAAAGCTGATTTTCTTTTTAGCCCCATGAATTTCTGTCTTTCATAAAATGTTCTTTAAAGGATGTGGGAAGCATTTTTTTCTTTTTTTTTCTTTTTTCTTTATCTATGTAGTCTTCTCGTGAGAGAAACTGACAACTCCACCCAGTTCGGGATCTCTGGCAATAAATGCAGGATTTCAAGGTTATAGGATCTTATTCATTTAACACTCAAATACTGAGGAAGTCTGTGTTGCTTAATCCTAAATTTATTAGATTCAATATGACTCACCACTCCCTTCCTTTCTGGGGTGAAGAGGAAGAATATAGACCATTGGGTCAAATGTTTCCTCAGGCTGAATGAACAATTGTATTAAGGGACACTAAAAGGGAGACACAAAGAATTATTTTTAGAACAAAAGTATTTCAAATAAGAGCAGAGATTACCTAATCCTTAGCCTTCCCTTAAGTAGGGAAGCATCTGGCTGTCAATTAGGAGATTCATTTTATTAGACTTGCTACAGGAAATATACATAAAAATATATTTCCATTTTACCATTAGAGGTACTTACTGATCTACTACATTATATGGTTGTCCTTTGTCACAAGTATATTTTCATTTTTGTTGTAGATGTGTATTTTCTCTCCACTAGGCTGTGAGTTCCATGAGGACAGGAGTGTGTCAAACTTGTAATCAGTGTCTTTCCAGCATGTGCAGATACCTGGTGTTCTTAGATGAGTCAGTTATTGCCTGCAAAAGTCACATTTTAGGAGGGTATTGGCTCACTTTCTTGTGCTAGCAATGAGAAATTATTTTAAATATGATTATTAACTACATGTGGAAAACATATAATTTTCCCTGTGACTTCTGGTAAGATATCAAGAGGTGTTAATAAAGACACATGCAGAAACTCTTCAAAAAATACACACATACATACAAACGTGAAAATGTCATGTTGTTTACATGAAATTCAATCCTCAGACCCATTTCATTGTCCCATGGTGGTTTACTGATAATGGGTCAAGAACATCTTCTCTGTGTCACCCATGCATCAAAATCCATAATATGCAATGATTTCTATATTTAACCAAGTAGATAAATAAAAAAAATCATGTCCTTGCTTCATTAATTTTAGAAATGATGAGACTGTAGATTTTTCCAAAAGTGTGTTGCTAGAGCAAAAGTGGGAATTTGAACATCTGTGAGATTAAGATTACAAACTGGGAACAAGGTAATAGGAGAATGCACTGCTAAAAGGAACAGTGAAAAAGAATTATGGCGGATTAGGTCAAAGATTTAGGGAGATAGAACAAAGGAGTCATTTAGGAGGTAAGTGCTGCTGACATCCCGAGGAAGGGTGAGGCTGTTTAACCAAGCACAGAGCTGGCCTCCTCTCAATGGCACGTGTGAAGCAATACACTCACCCTTTTACCTAAGGGGAAAAATAAAAAAAAAACAAAGTTCCTGTCCAAAAAGCTTTAAAACTATGGACAATCTCAAAAATCACATGCCCAAAAACTTCCAGTTTAGAATTTTTTTAAAAAAGCTCCAAAGTATATTGCCAAATTATTAGTCTTCAACTTTGATGAGTTTGAACCCAGCAGAGCCAGCATCCATTTCTGATTTATGAAATCCACTGAGTGACTTCGCTTTATGTGTTAGGATACAGACTCTAAAATTACCATTTTTTTTTCAGTTTTGGTTAATAATCCTGTGGACACAAAAGTGTCTTTGCTTGGTTTGGCAGAAATGCAAGAAAGATAAGCTGGTTGGAAAAGAGGGAACCTGTTCCAATCCCTGTCCCAAAGTCTTTTCATAATGTGTGCGTCAGCCTAAGAAATTCTCATATGTAATGCCTAAATCTAATTATTTAATTTGGCTACAACAAATTGTTGAAGGATGTTTAATCGTTTTGTTGCTAGCATTGTCACAGGGCAATATTAAATCATTTGGAAATGATAATACCCCAGGTTAGTCACTATTTTTTCAGCTGTTTTTTCTTGTCAAGTTGGTTTGAAACTAAACCCCATAGAATTGGTTTTGATTAAAGAAAATAAAGCAAGTGGCTATATCAACTTTGTATTTATTTTTCTCACTGTATAAGTAAAGACAAAAAATGACATAAACAGCTCTTAAACACCTTCCTCTTCTCATTGCCATAATTCAGGGACTCCTCATGTTTCAGAACCTCTGGATAGTCTTCCTGACCCCACCTTTCCCTGTTCTCACCCATCCTGAATAATTTAGCCAGACTTATCTTTGCAACACTCAGCTATAGTTGTTGCCACTTTTCTGAACAAAACATTTTAGTAGCTTCCAATCACCTACATAATAACCAAAATCTTCAACGTGCCATCATATGCTGTAATCATCTAGATGCTGCCTTTATGTCTAGTCTCAATTCTTTCCATCCCACATAGTCCCTATATTTCAGCAAAGCACATTTCCTCAGTTCTACAAATAATTATTAAGTACTGAATTCGTCTCAGACTCTGAGCTAGGTGCTGGGAATTCTAAGATAATTACACCATGGTCTTTGCCCTGAGAGAGGTCACGCTCCAGAGTAGGAGACATATTAGAAGTGCAGTATGTATGTGCAACCTGGAGTAACATGTGCCCCTGTACAGCCTAGTGTTCATTCTGCCTGGAAAAAATTTTTCTTTATGTGTTTCCGCTCAAAATTCTATCTGTCTTTCAAGGCTGTGCTCAAATCTCACCTCCTTTTAGAAGATGATGTATAATTGATTATCTGAAAGGTTTAACATTTAATGTATACTTCTATTAGAATTTATTTCACATACGTTGTGTTTTATATACATAACTGTTTCCACACTGATCTGTGAGCCCCTTGCAAACAAGGCTCACTAATCCCACAATCTTTTTTTTTTTTTTTGAGACGGAGTGTCACACTGTCGCCCAGGCTGGAGTGCAGTGGCGCGATCTCAGCTCACTGCAAGCTCCACCTCCCAGGTTCACACCATTCTCCTGCCTCAGCCTCCCGAGGAGCTGGGATTACAGGCACCCGCCACCACGCCCGGCTTATTTTTTGTATTTTTTAGTAGAGACGGGGTTTCACTGTGTTAGCCAGGATGGTCTCGATCTCCTGACCTCGTGATCCACCCGCCTCGGCCTCCCAAAGTGCTGGGATTACAGGCGTGAGCCACTGCGCCCAGCCTATCCCACAATCTTAACACCATACTCAACATTTAATACACACTAAATACTTCTAAATATATGTGGCTTTAATAGCATTTTAATATTATTCCATTATCATAAAAAATGCAGAGATGTTCTCATCTTACTAATTCTGATTTAACGGAAGATAAGAGATATGATTTTAAAATATATCTTATTTGGCCCAAAGCAGAGTTTAATAATCATACTCAAAATAATATTTATTGACTTTTCCTATCTACCCAGCATGGTTCTAAGAACTTTATATAAATTACCTCCTTTAATCATCATGAGAACTGTGAGTTGGGAAATATTATGATTTCCTTTTTATACATTTTGTATAGACTTTTAAAAATACATCATCATCACTATAATGACTGATAGATACATAGCACTTACTATGTGCCAGACACTATTCATAATGCTGATCATGTATTAACTCGTTTATTCCTCACACCAACATGGGTTATTACATCGTTTCTGTTTTTGTCCTCACTTTATAGATGAGGAAACTGAGGCACAGAGAAGTTAAGTGACTCGTTCTAGATTACACAGCCAGTGAGTTGGAAGGCAGGATAATGCCCTGGTGGCCTGGACCTAAAGCTCATACTCTTACTCATTATGAGAAGTAATATTTCCTTTTGTAATTAACAATGTAATGCATGGTTCAAAATAATTGAATATTATTCATAGGCACTTGAAACAATAAGGATTTCGATTATATAAACTACTTACTGTACTAGTTGGGTCAAAATATACCCCTGGGAATGCTTTTACATACGTTTGATTTTGCTGATTTCAGTCTTTGTTAAATAAGGGAAATTGCATGGAAGGCAACTGCCTGATTGAAATAAGGTTTGTGTGAAATGTATTTTCTCATTAAGGCTTTAGATTATGTTCGTTTACCTTTTGTCTTGGTTCCATTCTTCTCTTCCCAATTCTACTTTACAATCAGTATGGCATGTTTATTGGATATTATCCCTGCATTCGGAACTGCTATAAAATATTACACCATTGGGTCTCTAGTCTGAAAAATGACTAAAGTTATATTTAGCTTAATAGAAAAATAATTAGTATCAATTTCAGACTTCTATCCAATGTATACAAAGCATGATCCATAAATGTTAGTGAGACATTCATGTTCGGTAAAGTCACGCTCATTTGAGATTTCAAATATCATGTCTTCTTCAGCATACTGCCTTTTGCTTTGTAAAATCTAAGACAAAACCCAGCTTAGAAACTAAGGTAAATAACATTTAACCATCATAAAGTAGAAAAAAGAAGGAAGGAAAAGCTAAAAAATATGAAATAATAATAAAGCCCATTGTTGGTAGATGGAATATAAAGCCATTGTATTTAAGGGACTCAAATATCATTTTTACAGAGGTTAAAACTGCCATGATACTTTTTAGAATTATCTTGGTGCCTATATCCTAGACATTATCTCTTTTTATCTTTCTCATCAATTAATGATAAGCTACTTTTAAATAATGAATTGGTTAAAAGTCAGATAGCACATAAAGAGCTTTAATAAAGTGATGAATATTAGTACCTTATTAGCATTCATTATTCTAGGATTTAAAAATAAGATGATATTGTAAGTACCTGAGGCAAAATCTAATGAAAGAATCTGGATAACTTATAGGAGTCTGTACATATTACAATTATAAATAAAACAAAGAATTGGGACCTAAAGAGAAGTGTCAAAAAAAAAAAAAAAAAAAAAATCAAGACTGCAGAATCCAATTCAATTATCAACTTTGCTGCTAGGTAGTTTTGTAACTTTAGGGCATGTGACTTCACCTCAAAACGATTAAAGAGCTTCATTTGTATAATTATGCTTTTGCATTAATTTAATTTCAAGGCCCATTCTAGCATTAAATTTTTGATATTACTGGATTACTGGTTCAGGGTCATATCTCTTTCAGAGTACATTTTCTGGGGTTCAGTTTCTTTCTTTACATCTTATTTCTGCACATATGGAATAGAAAAAGTTTAGTTCTTCAAACACAGGCATCAATCTAAATACTATCAAAAGTAGTATGGGCAAAAGACAAGCTGCAGACTGGAAATAATATTTGCAAAATATGTATCTGATAAAAGACTGTAATCCAAAATATACAAAGAACTATTAAAACTCAATGATAAGAAAACAAACAACCTAATTTTTTAAAATGGACAAAAGGCCTTAACAGACATCTCACCAAGGAAGGTACACAGATGGCAAATAAGCATATGAAAAGATGCTCCATATCACATATCATCAACGAAATACAAATTGAAACAATAAGATACTGCTACACACCTATTGGAATGGCTAAAATCGAAAACACTGATACCACCAAATGCTAATGAAGATGGAGCAACAGAAATTTTCATTCATTGTTAGTGGAAACACAAAGCGGTACAGACACTTTGGAAGACAATTTGGCAGTTTCTCACAAATCTAAACAGAAGACCCAACAATCATGCTCCTTAGTATAATATTTACTCAAAAAAGTTGAAAACTATGCGTATTAGTCCATTTTCACACTGCTGATAAAGACATACCCAAGACTGGGTAATTTATAAAGAAAATGAAGTATAATGGACTCACAGTTCCACGCGGTTGAGAGGCCTGGCAATCATGGCGGAGGGCAACAGGCCTGTCTTCAACAGCGGCGGGCAAGAGAAAATAAGAGGCAAGTGAAAGGGGTTTCCCCTTATAAAACCATCAGATCTCGTGAGACTTATTCACTGCCTCGAGAACAGTATGGGGAAGCCACCCCTATGATTCAATTATCTCTGACCGAGTCCCTCCCACATGTGGGAATCATGGAAGCTACAACTCAAGATAAGATTTGGGTGGGGACACAGCCAAACTATATCAGTATGTCCACACAAAAACCTGCACACAGGTGTTTATGGAAGCTTTATTCATACTTGCCAAAACTTGGAAACAACGAAGATGTCCTTCAGTAGGTAACAATTTAAATAAACTGTGGTACATCCAGGAAATAAAATACTAGCACTAATAAAGGATGAGCTATCAAGCCATGAAAACATGGAGCTAACTTAAATGCATATTACTAAGTGAAAGAAGCCAATCTGCAAAGGTAGCATATTGTTTGATTTAAACTATGTGACATCCTGTAGCAAGCTGAACTTTGGAGACAGAAAAAATTAGTCATTGCCAGGGAGAGGGGTAGGGGAGAAGGATGAACAGGTGGAGCACAGACAATTTTTAAGGCAGAGAAGGTACTCTATATGATACTACAGTGGTTGATACTTGTCATTATTCCTTTGTCAAAATATATAAAATATACAACACCAAAATTAAACCCTAAAGTAAACTATGAAGTTTGAATGATTAATATGTGCCATTGTAGGTTTATTGATTGTAATAATTATACCACTGAAGTGAGGGATGTTGATGATGGGAGAAGCTATGAATGTGTGGGGTAAGAGGTATATGGGAAATTTCTGTATCTCTCAGTTTTGCTATGAACCTAAAACCGCTCCAAAAAAGAAGTGTATTTTTTTAAAAGTAGGAAAAAAAATGCTGAGAGATTTACGATGCACTTGATTTGATATTTACTTTGTATACATTAATTAATTTTATAGGTTTGCAAATATTGATATAGATAGATGCTTTAAATGATAAGAATATGAACATAGGGTTGTAAAATATTTCGTATTTAACTTTTCATGTGTTTACATGTTTTATATTCATTTTAATACTGCATATTTTTCACACATAAATATTGTGTTAAAGTACAAATATATTACATCTATTTCTAAATAATTATGTTGAAAACCGTAATTACATATAGCTATATTGGCCTTTTTATGCTGTATGTATTCATTTACAAAGTGGGACAATATGTATATTTAGGCAAGTAAATATTTTGCTTATTACTAATTCTTTCTTTCTTTCTTTCTTTCTTTCTTTCTTTCTTTCTTTCTTTCTTTCTTTTTCTTTCTTTCTTTCTTTTTCTTTTCTTTCTTTCTTTCTTTCTTTCTTTCTTTCTTTCTTTCTTTCTTTCTTTCTTTCTTTCTTTCTTTCTTTTTCTTTCTGTCTCTCTCCTTCCTTCCTCTTTCTTTCTTTCTTTCTGTTTTTCTTTTTCTTTTCTTTTTCTTTCTTTCTCTCTTTTCTCCTTCCTTCCCTCTTTCCTTCCCTTCTTTTTTTCTTTCTTCTTCTTCTTCTTTTTTTTTTTTTTTTTTTGCTTTCCATAGACTTGCTGCTTTCAAATAGCTGTATTCCCTTTTTGGGTTCATCAGAAGGACTGGATTTTCAAACTCTTCTGTTAGATGAGGAAAGAGGCAGGCTGCTCTTGGGAGCCAAAGACCACATCTTTCTACTCAGTCTGGTTGACTTAAACAAAAATTTTAAGAAGGTCAGTATATTTATGTATACATTTGGTTAAATTCATTTACTTTCATCTTTCTTCTTCTCCCGTTTTGTTTTGCTTTGTTTTAAGGGACGCAATGTCAAATGCAGTGCATCATGTACATGTCAAAAAGTAGTATACTTGAAGAATATATTGCCTCTGATACACATTCTGGATTTTTATGGATTTAAGTACATATGCATGTTCTTTATTAAGAGTGAATAAATATAATAAAAGCCCTGAAAATATAAATGAAAACATCAAAAATTAGTTAGTGTACATTAGGCTGTATAATAGAAATGCAAAGTTTGAGATTGAAGAAATGACAAATGAGTTATACATCAAGAATGAATATATCCATAACAATAGTTGTAAAATTAAATTTGATTAACATTCAGTTCACAAATAAGCATACTTTCAAATGATAATGTGGCTATAATAACAAACACCATGGGGCTTTTTCCACACTCCCATTTCACATCTGAAGAGGTTTCTCCTACAAGTCAATCACTCTCAGCAAGTATAGATAAATAATCTCCCAACTATGGGTTCATTAAGACAATCTTACCATGACAAAGAAACATACACTAGTAATTTAAAAATCAAAAGGCAATTACTACCATGTCCTACATTTTCAACTACCAGTGTGAAACCCGGAGGAAAGGGTGCCACACTTTAGATGTCGTCTACTAACTAGTACTTTAGCAAATATCAATATCTATGTAAGCAGAGATAGATGCTAAGACTGGCAGAGATTGAATGGCTGATAAGATTACATAATATCAGATCTCTTCTGCATCTTTGAGACATCTTCTATTGTCTTTTTAACCCATCTTTTTCAGAAGTATTGAAAAAAAAAAAAAAAGACTAGGAGCAATTGCAAGGTTTAAATCCAATAGTTACCAATGTTGAGTTGTTCTTCTTCAAAGAGAATTGTTTATAGGCCATCCTAGGACTTTAGACTTTGAAGCTACATACAGTATTCATCTACAATGACCACTTTAACTCTCTAATTGTGAGATTTAATAGCCAAATATCAGTTGCTCAATTATTTTAGAATTATTTATTCTCAGGGCTTTAGTCTACACAAAACATTTATCTTAATATGCAGTATATTACTTACTTAATTTCTGCAATAGAACAATGTTATTTGGTTTTTAATCAATTAACTTTTAAGTAGTTCTTTCACACATTTTTAAGGTCTGCTAAAGGAACAGGACTTATTGCTTATAAAGGCTCATACTTAATAAAAAAATTATTTCTGCAAATGTGTACACATACATTTCATGTAATCTGTGTTTTCAGATGAAAAATTGAGGGCTAAAATACTGCTAGCAATTGTTTTTGACTTCTGTTAATCCAAACACACTAAGAAGCTCATATGATTATCTTTAAAAAAATTAAAGTTATCTGGTAGCCTGTATATTATTTAATGTAAATAAAATAAGCAGTTGATTATGTACTAGAATTTGAAAGTTTGTCCTCCATTCTAATCTACCATTATAGCTCCATTCCGTTTTTTTCTTAAGGCTGTATTTTTTTCTTCAGGAATTTCTTTTAAAAATACTGACACTCCTAGCATGAGCCAATCGATGGCATCAAGTAACATCTTAATTTTCAGTAAATATCTTAGCAGGAGATGACATGTTTTATGAAAGTGGCCAAGGGAAAAAATCTTAGTTAACTTTGCAATTTTGCTTTAAGAGATGCCACATAGCTTAAAAGGCGTTTTTTCCAAATATGTCTCAGTTTTACTATACTAGAAAAAGCAAATCATACTTTTAAGGGAATTTGTTCTTGTTCTGTTCTCTGCCTTCAGGGATTGGAAGAAAAAGTCGCTTTATCTGAACTGAGTGTATTAGATCATTGCTTAAAATAAATTCTTATAGCATAACTTCCTGCCGTGACTATTTTAAGCAAGTCTCTCTTTGGCGATGTTTCATGCATGAAATGTGCTAATATTTAATAAAGTAAATGTTTATGAAGTATCAATTTATCTTATGATATCATTAAAATAAAGTTATTTGAATACATTATAAAATTAGATGTTGTCTACATAACATATTTCTTTATATCTCTATAAAATGTATAATTCATAAGGGGATTATGTATGCAAAGGTAATAATTTATATTATGTAGGTATCCATCATTCCAATTTATATAAATCACTCCATTGCTAAGGATACTCCACAGTAGCACATAAGTGTCAAAACGTAGTACTTTAGCAGTGTTTAGACCTACGTGGTTTGCAGTGGCTCAGTGCCCCTCGGCAAAGATCCAAACTCTCCTGCGGAGGAAACCACACATGTTGGGACTCTAAGGGTCTGAAGGCTGTCCTTTGTACTCTTTAGGGTTAAAGCAACCTACAACATATAATTGAGTTATCAGTGACTGGTTGGGTTTTTTTTTTTCCCTTGGAAAGTTTAAAAAAAAAATCTGTAGAAAATACTCGAAGTTAGCAAAATTTACAATATATGTGAACTTTGAGGTTTTGTACAAACAAGGCTGTGCCTCTTGAAAAAAAAGGCCCTTATCATTCATATTTGCCATGGGCATTTAGCGTAGAATCACCAGAAATTATAGCAAAATCATTCACAAAATGCGTTTTGTAATAGTTATTTAATAATACCTTTTTACTGTCTTTACTGTTGTTCAGATGAGATTTTGAGTCTACTAGAGTGAATAGTGCAGGTATATAATTAGTAAATATTTGACAAATAAATGATTGCAGAAGAGGAAAGTCAAAAGTAATTAGACTTTTGGGGAACATTTCCACTATCTAGAAAATAAAAATTAAGTAGACTGAGTTGTTTTTTTGTTTCTGTTTTTTAAATTCTCTGGCATTTAAAGAAGATGGATGAGATTATGACCTTCTTTTTGTCTTTTCTGAAATATTTTTTGAGAGAAAGGACTATTTCTATAGGGACTTAGACTTAAAAGCAAGTATAAGCACACATTGCAAGGATGTGACACCTCACAACTTAACTATTCCGAAGTTTAACGATTCCAAATTTGGTCCGTAAGGCCTCTCTTCAGCTAGCGAATACTCATGGACTCCTTCTCTGGGACGGGGTCTGGAAAGATGATGCTTATTGATTTGACAGTCCCTTCCCCCAATACTAGATCAACATGGAGCAATCAGAACCACCCAGAAGTGATCACATTGCGAGAGAAGGACATGGATCTAGAACGGTGTTTGCCATTTCTGACACTTTTGTGTAGGTTGAGTTTCTCCAGAAGCCAACTCTGAGATGAAGATTATATCATCAGAGAGTGTTTTTGGAATCAGCCCAGTGGGAGGAAAGCTAGGAAGCAGTATTAGGCAAAGGGAGATTTGAGCTGTGACACAGTCCCAGCAAAAGCCTCAGCTGACAAGCCAAGCTGAAAATGTGGCAAACATTTCAATATATTTTTCTAGTGTGAGTGATAATACCATTTTTAACTTAGTTTATCCTTTTCTCCTATCTAATCTGTTCACCACAACCATAAGAGTTATTGTCACAAAATTAAAAGTCTGAATGTGTCTCACTCACTCACACAACTCTGGCAGTTTTTCCTAGCAACTTGAATAAACTTCAGGCTTCTTAGCATTGACTTTTTTTTTTTTTTTTTTTATTATACTTTAAGTTGTAGGGTACATGTGCATAACGTGCAGGTTTGTTACATATGTATACTTGTGCCATGTTGGTGTGCTGCACCCATCAACTCGTCAGCACCCATCAACTCATCATTTACATCAGGTGTAACTCCCAATGCTTCTAAGGCTCTTCCTAGCACATTTCCACCCTGTTTCCAGTCTCACTGTTAACTATTCTTCATTGTTCTCTCACATGCACTCTATTTTCTGCTTCTCTCTCCCCACCTCTCTCTTTCTACTTTACTCAAAGCATCCTGTTTATTCTTCATAAATTAAATAATTTACTATCAAGTTCTGTGCCTTTTCTAAAACTTCCTGGATTTCACTTTCTTGCTCATTTCACGGCTCTTCATTCTTGAAAGACTTTATCAAATTATATTCTTTTGCTCTCCAAGGGTTCACCTTTTGCTCTCCAAGGCTTCACCTCACCCTTGGGAAATTTAAGTGTTCACATTTACTGGTGCATTTTGTATATTTATGTCAATGTCAGATGTCCTAGCTGATAGTGTTGTCAGTATTGATTTGTGTCAGTATGTCTTCATCCACATTATACATTTCTTGAATAAGGGAATAATCTTTTATGTACTTCTGATTCTCTTTTAGCACACTGCACAATGTCTGATACATAAAATACAGTAAGTGGTGTGTTTCTCTAATTTTTTTGAATTTGTGATTTTGTTAGTTTTCCTTTTTTTGAGTAAGAAACTACTATATTGCTTTTATCAATTAGCATGGAATAGATAGCTAACAGAAAAAAAGACACCTAAATTTGAATTAAAAAATAAGAAAATGTGTCATATAATATAAATATGTTCAGAGTTTGAGTGACTACAAAGATGAAAATATCATCTGCTTAATGATGTTATCGAGGACCCAGTTCTTTCTCTGTCAGCCATTCTTGAGGTTGGCATTATCTTTAGGTTGGTAGCAAGATGGCTGCCAGTTTTCATGGGTCACATGCAGACAAAGAAATATAAATGGAAAAATAAATAATCACTTATATCTCTTTTTTAGGAACAAAAATACTTTTGTAAAACCCTTTTTTTTCATCTCATTGTCCAGAAATATATTAGTTTCAACTCTCAAACTTACGTGGAAAGGAGGGTAACTATAAGGTGATTATATCAATCACCTCAAGTTGAAGGAATATTTAGGAACCAAACACTTTGATTACAACACTTACAGAGAGGGAGCAGAAAATAAACTTTCTTTAAAAATTAATTGACTTAGAAGACTGATTTTTTCTTTTTCAGTTTAACACAGGTAACGCAAGGGAAACATAAAAGTTTTCTCAGCCAAACAAAAAGAAGAGGATATATTGCCTATTTGGAAAGACTTATAAAGATTAGCTAGTTCTACAAGAAAATTATCTGGAAGAATTTGTTATTCTTTCAGTAGATAGCCTCGGAAGATATTTGTTGCCAGTAAAAATCCTAAAAATGATGTAGTTTTTTCATCTTGTGTAGTAAAAATTGAAAAATTTGCTAATCCTCATAAATAATTATTTTCCTTCACAAGAGTTTATTTGCCTCTGCAAAAGTTTTCTCTGTCTTGATTTAATGTAAATTTCATGAAATCTGGTCTGCTGCAAATCTTTTTAATTATGGTAGTATCATGTAAGTTTTCTCCCTTTAATATTTTGACTGTTTGGGGGGGGCTGACTTTGATGAGAAAGAGTAGATTGTAACTTAGTTCAAAGACTTACATGTTATTCTATAATCATAGTACTTAGCATGATATGCTAATTATTTAATGTACAGAGAACATATTTTTAAAAAATCAAATAACTAAATATGACTTAAGCACCATTTAATATATATCTTAGTGTAATTATAAATAAAATAATGCTGCTTTTATTGGTTTGGTTTTGTCAGTCTCTGCAGCCGAAACAACTGATACGCATTATAGAAATAAAACTTGGGATACTTTATAAGTGACTACACTTTGAATATTTTTTCTTTTCCCTTTCTACTTGAGCCAGCATTTCTTTTTCATTTGGCTCAACAAAAATCCATTGAGTATCTATTATTATCACTAAGCATATTGTAATAGAATATAAAACTCAGATCTTGTCATTGCTTAAATCCTAGTTAGGGCGACAAGGCATAATACAGTTACAAGGAAAGTTAGAAAATTTTAAATGTCCAAAATCATAAGACAGATCACATATGGTAGAAACCTAGAGAGAGGAAAACAATTACATGTTGTTCATGGTTTTGAACTAGCACAAGATGGATGAGTAAAATTTGGATTAATGTTAACTGGTTAGTTTAAAATGTTTGCATTTAAATTTGGAACTTAGGGTTTGTTGTTTCCTTGTTGTTCAGTTTGAATGGGGAAATATATGTTTGAAAAATGGAGCAGAAGAGAGTCTATTCTCTATTCTGTATGTAGATTTCTCACTTGATCTTAGCCAAAAGGCTGAGAAGCGATTGTATGTAGATTTCTCATAGTTTAAATTAAGAGAGCTGCATTTTCCTGCCCTAGCCCTTAACATCCTACTCCATCTACTTAGTCAGAGGAAGTATATAAAAGAAGAATTTTTAATAGTCCTTCAGAAAGGTGGCCAACTGTGAATAGACATTTATATCTATTTATCATTCATTTACAAGTGATGCATTAGAAGCCTGTTCAGTGTAGATATTATAATAATGAATGTGTTTGACATTTGTACAATATGGTTTAAGGACCCATGGTTTCCAAACAAATGATTCGAAACTACATAGTAACTGTCAGTTTGACTACAAGTGAACATTCTCTACTTCAGCCAGCCTTAAGTAGTCCTAGCAATAATTCATATAAAATCCAGAGCCCTCTCTATGTAAACTTCAGGAATAATGTATACAAACTGAAAGTCTTCCTCTCCCTCTTTCTCACTCTTTTTTTTTTTTTAATGGAGTCATAGTTGATGGTAAAAAAAATATATCCAATGCTCTCTGTTTGGTTATGTTACTTAGTTGGACTTCTGAGTTAATGAATTATTGGGATTTGTCCATATGAAAATGTTACTTATTTTGGAAGCAGTTCAGACCTGCAGGGATGGAACGAGTCTCTAAACCAGTATGAAAGCAAAGGGTCACAAAGAGAATGATGTATGACTTACCAAGCTGAGTACTGCTTTTGTGTCTATATTATTCAAGGATTTATTTATTGGCTTTCTTTCTCTCTTTCTCCTTCCTTCTCTTCCTCCCTTCCTCCCTTCCTTCCTTCTTTCCCTCCCTCCCTCCCTCTCTCCCTCTCTCTCCTTCCCTCTCTTCTTTCTTTCTTTTCTTTTCTTTCTTTCTTTCTTTCTTTCTTTCTTTCTTTCTTTCTTTCTTTCTTTCTTTCTCTTTCTTTCTTTCTTTCCTTCCTTCTTTTTCTTTTCTCTCTCTTTCTTTCTTCTCTCGTCTCTTTCTTTCTTTCTTTCTTTCTTTCTTTCTTTCTTTCTTTCTTTCTTTCTTTCTCTTTCTTTCTTTCTTTCCTTCCTTCTTTTTCTTTTCTCTCTCTTTCTTTCTTCTCTCGTCCTTTCCTTCCTCTATTTATCCTTTCTTTCTTTCTCTTTTCTTTCTTTCTTCTTTCTTTTTGCATGTAATCATAAAAATTACTCAGATTACTTGAAATCCTTAATACTACACCCTTATGTTTGAGCATTTATATTGTGAAAATAACTAACCTAAATGAGTTTATAATTTTACATATAATAATTTTCAGTGGACTATTTAAACACCTTTCTTTGCCTAACATAAAAAGAGCTTTGTTATTTCCCTTTCTTTAAGGAAGTCTACAACAAGACTTTTGATACATGAGGAGTCTACACTTGCTTGTTTGATATTAAGTATAAGCAAAAATACTATTATAAATCAGAATTATTTTCTGACTCCAGTTCTATTAACTTACTCTAGGGCTAAATAAGACATTTCTGTCTAATGCTTTAGCTTGTAAGAAGTCTATTATATAGTGGGAAAAGAATAGAATAAATAACCTTCTCACTTAAAATCAAGTTATTGGTAAAACAAAATTGTCAGTCTTTTAATTCTTATTTAATACTTGAAATTAAGAAAATATAAACACATGGAAAGCATGTGGACAGCCTAATAAATTAACTTTGGTGTAAGGCACCCGGCTTAGATTCATGGGATTAATCTGTTTCCATTGCCTGCCAAGCATATGCTGTCTAGTAATCACAGAGCTAAAACAATCGACTCGTTCATGGATGTGCTGGCTCTCTAGCCCGGGTGCTCATGTGCAGGTCCCATCTGGTCACTGTAATGGACTGTCAGGATGTTGTCAGACTGCTCAGACCTCGCCAGAACTCTGACAAGAACTCATTCTCTGTGTCCAATTCTATGGGAAACTCTGCAGATCACTTTTCAATGAAGAATTATTGAGCGCTCACTATGCCAGGTTCTGTGCCAGGTACTAAAGGTGATAGGAAGAAAAAGCAATGTTCCTTGACACCGGACATCAGTGCTTATTAAACTTCAGTGAGTCATGGATTAGAGGTATTGAATAGGATTCACTACAAAAGTTTGAAGTCCATCCACAAGAGTAATTGGACTGCAACTTCTAAATTACTGACCATTTGTGAATTTCTTTGAATGTATTTTAATTTGTATGGTATATTAGCATTTCTCTCTCTTTCATGCAATACATATTGGTAGGTTTTGTTTGTTGGTTTGTTTGTTGGTTTGTTTGTTGGTTTGTTTGACTCCTGTCACCCAGGCTGGACTGCAGTGATGTGATCTTGGCCTACTGCAGCATTGACTTCTTGGACTCAAACAATCCTCTCACCTCAGCCTCCCGAGTAGCTGGGACTACAGGTGCTTGTCACCATGCCCAGCTAACTTTTTTTATTATTATTTTTAATAGAGACAGGGTGTTGCCACATTGCCCAGTCTTGTCTCAAACTTCTGGGCTCATGCAATCTGCCCACCTCACTTGTAATCCCAAAGTGCTAGGATTACAGGGCATGAGCCATGGCACCCAGTCTTGCAATACATATTTATTGAGGTTCTGCTATATTCCTGATACTCTTCTAGATCCTGAGAATATAGTGAAAAATAAAACAGGTCAGACAGTTGTGCTCATAGTGTCTTCAACTTGGGAATAGAGAGTTAATGGAGAAAAAGAAACAAATAAAATAACACTTATTGTGAAGTGTTATGTTAAAAAAATGTGTGGTGTTCCTGGGAAACTACTTCAGATTGTTATTAGAAAAGACCTTTCTAGGGAGATGATAATAAAATTGGCATTTGAACGTTTCTTTCAAATGAGTATTAACTTGGTGGAGATGATGATTTGTATTTTAAGGCTGGGCAGCTGAGACTCACACCTACCTAAAGTCACAAATCAAGCGGCGATGCGGTAGGGACTCACATTCACATCTTCTGATTGCACTGCATTTAATTGATCTTTACACCTGGAAAAAGGTCTCAAACTAAACTTACTTTTGAAAAAGAAAGTACCAAATGGATGTGATAAGCAAAAGTGTAGTAGACGACAGAGATAGTTAGTGGTAGAAGGCTAAAATGCAGGTGAGGCTCCTGAGCTGAGTCGGGAAAAGGGAAAGACAATTGTCACCCAAGGCTTCAAGAAGAAATATCATGGAAAACACCACTTTAGACTGTGCCTGGAACTTCCATCTTCTGTATTGAAGGACATTTTCTTGGAAAATTTGTAGGCCTGCCCTTATATAAAAATCTAAAAAAAAAGAAGTGGAGAACTTAAACTTCCCTTCTGTAGCAATTTCTGTCTAGGCCAGGCCAGTACCCACTGTGCAAGCTTTACCTTTGGCACTGTTGCTCTTGTTTTGCAATAGGAAAACACCTCCCTGTCCTGGGAAACCAGATTAACCATTGCTCTTCTAGTTGTTCAAATGCTTAGATAGCATTCAGAGTGACTTTTTTTTCTTTAAAGACATTCAAAAACTTGTATCCTGTTTTTTGAAAGAGATGGCCACTATCTCAAGGGTTCTGAATTTTTGTCTTTAATTAGGTTCTATGAACAAGTTTCAACGTCCTTTTGTGTGTCTCATTCAGTTGTTTTGACATCTCTGAATTAGGCCAAGGGGCATTTCACTGACCATGCACTTGCTAACTTGAGACAATTAAATCGCTTCTCCAAAGACGAAACAAAGAGCAGATATAATTAGAATTTCCATTGGATGTTGTTATAAGGTCTTATCATTATTTGAATGTTTCTGTGACTTGCCTAACACTGAATAATTAAAAATTAATTGTCTGACATTTTCACCTTACTAAAAGATGACTGTTCATTAATTATATAAATCATGAATGAAACAATAATTGTTAGGGATACTGCAATATTTTGTGAGTCCCTTCTAAGTATTTTTTTTCAAAGTGAAGTAAAAATAATATTAAAAGGACAAAAAGTTGTTTTGGATTTTGGACAGAGATAAGCAAATAAAATCAATATAACTAGATCACAGCTTGTATTTTAAATTCACACAGTTTCCACTACATTTTCATTAAAAATATTATTAAATCTTTTTAAGAATCTGTTTAAACTATAACTTTATGCACAAAGCCTATTTAAGGAGGAACTGAAGACAATTTTTATTCAGTAATATGGTCTCTTTTCGTACTAGTAAGCTATGCAACTCTAAAAGAAAATATACAGATATATGTTTAGACAATAATATTTGAGCCTTCCAAGGTTAGCATGAAAAAATTAATCCTTTGCAAATGATCAACTGTGAAATACTATAAAGGCAACATAAATACAGTAATATGGGTAAGTCAGTAAATTATAGAATATGAGGACTGGCTTATGAGACATACTTGTTTTACAGTGTTGACCCATAAACTCTTATTTCTAAGTGAAGAAATATTATAAATTTATTTACTTCTGTTTGCCAGTTTTCTGTTATCAACTAGATCTATAAGAATTAGCACTCAAATTAAAACCAATTGGCAAGTATTATTTAATAATTGTTCAATTAGTAATTATACCCTGAATAAGTAAGTTGAGAGTAATTCTTAGGTTCTTCTGGATCCACAGAAAAGATCTCCATTTGATTTCTGATGTCTCCTGCACGTGAATAGATAGCAACAGGCAGCTCCCCGCATGTTTGCAGTCCTTGATATCAAGGCTCTAAGGTCCCAAAGACCACAACCCACCAAAATTATATCCTTAAAATCTGTATCTGGTGCATCAGCACAAGGTTAGTTAAGAATTAGTGTTATGTGGGAATATTTCAGAACAATTAAAACCTGGCCATTAGGCAATGGCATCTCTGCTTCTGATATGATTCTCTTTGATAAGTGAAGGAAGAATATCTGTGGATGACTTTCTAAGGGACAAACACAGTTGCATCAGCTTTTAGAAACAGGGACATGTGCTTTGTTGTGTGCTGTTTCGTGCAACTTTTAATATGTCAAGATACTGTGTGCAAGACACACTACAGTGCAAGAAGATTTATGAGGCATTTTATTGCCAATGAATTCAAAATACAGTAAGAATATTAATAATCACTGTCTCAAAATTGTCCGTATTAACTATTGATCCTGAGGGTTGACATTTAATAGATAATGTGGATATTATATTTTTTAACTATATCACGTGACTTTTGTCTAATAGTGACACAATCTCAAAGTGTACTGACTAGGCTACTAAAATAATCCAAGGAACACAGGTATGTCTTGGGCTGTTGTACAAAATATGCTGAAACTTCAGCCTATATGTGAAACATATCTTATTCTATACCCAGGCACCCTATAGTTAACATCTCTATTTTTCCCTTTATATAACTGTGTGTATCTCTGACTTTCTCTCTCTTACTTCCCCCTCTACATGCACCTATACACACACACACACACACACACACACACACGCATACACACACGGGGAGGGAGTGGGAGAGAGAGAGAGAGAGACTAGAAAAATATGAAAATAGTGGAATGCTATTATATATGTGTGTGCATTGTACATTATATATCGCATTCTATAAACATTATATATAATGTGATATATATACATATAACACTTCAAAAGATTATTGAAAATTTTGCCAATTCTATGTAAGAATAAGAGTGGATCTTTAAAAATGAATTTGTCTTGTTTTTTGTGTTTTTAGATTGAACTAAGGGAAATTCTGTCTCTTTACATTATTTTCCAATTAGAAATAAAAATGAATATTTTTTTAAAATTTCTTTATTCTAATGACTAGGTAGTCTGTAAGAAAAAAGTCCACCACAAATCATAATTCAACTGACATCTTTTCAATATTAACACAGCTATAATGACTCTTTTTCCCTTCTAAGTAAATGTTTAGAGTCTAAAAGACAATCAGATATATCATGGGTTGTTTTTATTTAAGGTAATTCTGTTTGTGATTACTAAACCTTGGCAGCATTGTGTCAAAATAAGCCAATATGTAATTTCAATAAATCATTATTTTCGAAGGTTTTAATTTTACGTTAAGAAGTAAAATTTTCTTTGTGATCCCATCTCAGAATCCCTGTGCTTGTATGTAACATTTACTGGCTAATCAAAAAGTCAATTCTCTGAAGCTTGTAATTAGTTGTATGGCTTCATCAACTAGGATGATGCAACTCAAATTACAATTATGTGACTTATAAGCAATAACTGAAAATGTACAACAAAAACATTAAAGCATCTTTTACAGATTTGTATTTCTTTACAAAGAGAATAAATGTGCAATTGCTATTTTGGTGTCAAGTCCCTGAGACAAAATTAGAGTTGAAACCACCTAACTAAACCAAACTATTACATTAGAGTTGAAACTATTAAGAGCAAGTAATTTAAAACAGAGGCTCAAAAGTAGAGACTGCTAAAGACGCTGTTTACCAGTAAGCACTCCACAGTGCTCCCTGGGCACAGTGGTTTCATCTTGTCTACTCTTTTCTCGCTCGGTCTCTCCCATCCTGACTCAGATCCAAGCACCTCAATCTTGGCTGACATACAGAAGGCCCTTCATAATTATATGTCTAGTGAACAAACAGTTAATGAAGAGTACCTACTTGATGCTAACTTTGAAATCTTGATTTAGATTTCAAAAACGATTGCTTCCACATTTTGTCATTCTTTAAATAAGCCCCTCCTCTTAGAATTACTAATGGATATATTCACACTTAATTTTGGTGGCATCGTTTATCTCATAATTTAACTCAATCACCCAATACTATGATTTGAAGTAAAAGATAAAACCCTTTATCCTTTTTAAGACTCATTTACTTAATATGAAAGAGTTATGTATTTTTTGTTTCCTACATTATTAATATTTGTATGATATGTAATTCTGAACAAATCTATAGATATTGCCCTATATGTATTCCTGAATTGCGATTAAACCTGATTGTCATCTAAAACAAACAAAAAAAGAACAGGATCTTTCATGCTGAAATGGTTCAAAGAAATATTAATCTAGCACCATAGCAAAGACATGAAATCAACCTAAATGCCCATCAGTGGTAGACTGGATAAAGAAAATGAGGTACATGTACACTATGGAATACTGCCCAGCCATAAAAAAAGAAACAGATGTTGTCCTTTGCAGAAACATGGATGGAGTTGGAGGCCATTATCCTTAGCAAACTAGCACAGGAACAGAAAGCCAAATACTTATAAAATGGACTTCTGTGCGTCCATGTGTTCTCATCACTCATAAGTGGGAGTTCACTGATGAGAATACATGGACACATAGAGGGGAACAACACACAGTGGGGCCTTTTGGAGGGTGGAGGGTGGAAGGTGGGAGAGAATCAAAAAAAATAACTAATGTGTACTAGGCTTAATACCTAGGTAAAGAAGCAGTCTTTACAAGAAACTCCCATGACGCAAGTTTACCTGTGTGACAAACCTGTACTTGTACCTCTGAACTTAAAATAAAGGTTACAAAGAAAGAGGAAAAAAAAAGAAAATATTCTAAAAAAAAAATAAAATAAAATTCTAGGCTTAAGATCTGCATCAATAAATATATTTTGAGTGCATTAAAAAGATTAAATCAATTGACAGGTTATGGATAAGTAGTCTGTGTACTATTTTCAGTCCAATGACATAAAGTTGTCCTTTGTAAAATCACTGTAATATTGAAGAACCAGCAAGTACAGCATTTCACTTTTGCAAGGTGAAAAAGTTCTAGAGATTGGCTGCAGAGCAATGTAAATATACTTAACATTACTGAATTCTACACCGAAAATTGTTAAAATGATAAATTTTTTATGTTATGCGTTTTTAACCAAAATTAAAAATAATAATAAAATTGGACCATTGGAGGGGGGAAAAAGTGAGAGGATACCCAGAGATCTCATAATCTCATATCTAAAGCAAAGACTCTGAATTCAAGATGCAATTTTTTCTTTTTTTTTTTTTTTTTTGGCAGAGCCTTCCTCTGTCACCCAGGCTGGAGTGCAGTGGCACAATTTGCGCTCACTACAACTCCACCTCCCGGATTCACACCATTCTCCTGCCTCAGCCTCCCGCCTGTAGTCCCCGCCTCCAGTCCCAGCTAATTTTTTTGTATTTTTAGTAGAGACAGGGTTTCACCGTTTTAGCCAGGATGGTCTTGATCTCCTGACGTCGTGATCCTCCCGCCTCGGCCTCCCGAAGTGCTGGGATTACAGGCATGAGCCACCACTCCCGGCCAATGCAATTTTAAAAGAGCACTCTGTCCACTATTTTTGCTAGCAATGATGAATAGCAAAGGAACAACCAAAACAAAAATAACAAACAACATTGGAAGAAACTCTCCAATTTGTGGCCAACTGCGGTGTTCCATCTGGATTATTAAGTTATGGCTTCACGATTCTGGGTTTACGACTAACCATTGTCCATTGGTCCAAGCATTGCCCATTTTAATCTATTTACTAACTTACATTAATCTCTTGTTCTTAATTATGTATTAAATGCCTGAAAATGTACCCTCAAATACAAATGCTAGAATCTGATAAATAACCTGTTTCTTACCACCAAGTCATCCTTCTCCTCGTCTTCCATTTTGGCTGGCCATTTTTCTAAATGCACCCGCCTATACACCTGAAATGTAACCATTTTATTTTAGTTGCTTTTAACTTTAATCTAAAGCAAGATCATGCGGTTTTCAATCTGAGGACATATTCTTTTTTGACCTATTACTGAGTTGCTAATTTCCATTCATATTGCTTTACATTGCTGTAGCTCATTGATACTTGACTGCTGGCTGCTATTTAAAGTTGTGTGATAGTAGAACTACAGTGATTCAAACCATTTCTGAATAAATAGCATTTTCTGGTCTTCATTGTGTACCTTATCAAGGTTAGCTCATCACTTGAGCCTCCTGCTGTCTCTACCACCTGCCTATATACATATCTGGATTGTAATTTGTGAGTGTTAAGATCTTCTCTAAGTAAACAATCTTGCTTCCGTTTAAAATCTCAAAAATTTCATTGTATTTGTCTATTTTGAATGCTATTCTCTGTTCTTTATTTAGAGACATAAAACCCTAAAATTTCACCACAAAGATAATATCATATAAACATTGATGACGTCTAAATCCTTTGTTAATTCCAGGTTTAACAAGTCTCTTTCAGTGTATTCCCTCAGGATATTTCCTTTTTTTCTCACCTATTAAAATATTTTCTGCTACCATTGGTAAGAAACATAATAAAAGTCTGTCTGGAACTCCTGGAGCATATATTATAAGATTTTAGAGCTTGCTTTTCTTGTTCCTTCTTGCTTGTAGCTTAACAGAGAGCATTTCTTTCTGTAAGCTAATGAAGTAACATAACTGTTTAAACTTTATTTTTCAAAAACTTTCTTACAGAATTCCTACAAAAACTTCCTGACAGAATTTAAAAGAAAGAAAGAAAAGCCTTGAACACAAGATTGTGAAGCATAATTAAAAGCTATCAACCAATGAGTTTGGAACCCTTGAGTTATATAATGGTTGAGAACCCCCCAGTTCAGGAGTGAGATGGACTTTGAGTCAGATTGTGGCTCTGCCATAGTGTTGTGGTCCTCAACATGTTATTTAAAGACTGCGTGACTAAGTTTTCTGATCTCAAAATGGGAAGAATAAGTACAGCCATCTCAGAGGGTCATTGTGAAATTTAAATAAGATAATGCTTATAAAACATTTAGCTAAGTGTCAGATGCATCTGAGTTCCAAGCATGTTAAATACTGTCAACAAATTCACACTGGTCCTTGGCTTGAAGAAAGAACTTATGCTCTGACAGAGAGTTGTTTCTAACACTTCATGGCACATGTTTATGATGTACTGCTACTCTGAGTAAACACAGAAAAACATGGTACATACAGCCTCTTATTTAGACAAATGCTCATGTGAAATTCTGTTGACATCATGATAAAGCTTGTGGACCTCTGAACATAATGTATCTACTGTTACATACATTAAATTAGAAACTAGAAGATTAACAAAAATGGATAGTACTAGACACTTTTCTTTTAGAAACTTTCAGAGTGGCTTTGGGAAATATTTAAATCTCAGATTTCCCACACTGACTCTAACAACATGCTTAATACCCATTCTTCAATTTCACACATCACTCTCTAATCAGAATTGCAGAGTGTTAGGGTGTTTCAGATATTCAGATTGTAACATACTTTGAAATGTTTTGCAGATTTATTGGCCTGCTGCAAAGGAACGGGTGGAATTATGTAAATTAGCTGGGAAAGATGCCAATGTAAGTATGAAACTTTAACAATTATCTTTGTAAAACTTCTACTGATATGAGAATAAATATTTATATTGGGCTTTATTGAATAAATGGTATTAGTGTATTATTTTTCAGACTAAACTAACATATTCCGTGTGAATATTACTGTGGAATAAAATACCTCTACCTTACCGAAAGCCATGATATTATTTATAAAATTTAAGAAATCTAGAAATATTCTAATGTATTCATTCTAAATATTATTTTTTGTCACAAAAAAGATTAGAAACACATTAAAATATTCAAAAATAAGCCATCCAAAAGATTGTAGTTGTAAGAATATATATTTTTCATGTATGCACATGTATTTTGTAAGTGTACATAAAACCATCAGTTATTTTAGCATCACACAGAATTGATACGTAATTTCAATTGAGTTGAAATTAAAATATCTATAAGAATTCCTTTATGTAGTGACATGATGGAAAGAACAATAAGAATTAGTTGATAATGAATGACAATTCTGGCATAAGAACTAGTAATTACTTCCTCTGAAATTTACATATCAGTAATAATGATTATATAAAATAACTCATAAAAGACAACTAGAGGGTACTAATAGAAGCTTTTAGTTTAAGCTGCCTTGAAGAGCAGAGAAAACCCTTAAACAGGTATGACTTTTTGTCTCCGGGATGGTCTTATCTACCTTGATTTCTGCACTGTTCAAGCTGTCCTGCATACTCCCTCTAATCGTGTTACCTGATTTATCTCCAGCAATGAGGGCCATGACTCTGACTGGCTCCTCTCCTCATCCGAGTGCTCTGATTCAGGCCAGATATTCTGTCTTCTGCCCTGACTTCTTGCATTATGGTAATGGGGAGAATTGCTCTTTTTTTTGGCAAAATAAATTTCACATCAAGTTGTAACCCAAGATGACAACAGGTTGTAACCTGGGGCAGAAAAATAGACATCTTGAGGCTTCTTTTGCACCATCCTTTAATCGTACCTCTAACTACAATAATGCAGGGGTATTAAGCTCAGTAATACCGTCATATTTAATAATAACAAATAGTGTTTGTTATGAAAGGATGAATAAAGAATCCTCTATCAACGTGATATAAATAAAACAATATAACACATAATGCCTAATGATGTGAGGAGAAGCTCAGACAGCTAATAATCTCAGACAACAGGTTAGTTCACTCATTTCTTACTCATTTATTCAAAAAATATTTTTAGAGATCCTAAATATGTATATGAAATTCATATCATATCTGCCCTCATGCAGCTTTCAATCTAATGGGGGATACAGATATTGCTCAAATGATGACTTCTACATAGTAACTACAAAGCAAAATAATTGAAATGAAACAAAACAAACTTGTGGTGACTGACCCCTGATTTTATATTCAGTTATTAACAGAATTAAATGTCATCCTTTCAGGCATATTTATATTAGCAGAAATATATCAGGGAGTGTTAACATAAAATGCAGTGGGAAACAGTTTTTACATTTCGGCCACTAGAGATGAAAGAGATTAAACTATTCTGTAATGTATTCTTCTTCCTCCCATGGCTTTGATATCTTTATCCAGTTCAATATTCCAACACCAAACAGGTACCCAGGTCTGCAAAAGCACCAATACTTTACTGAACACTCATGGAGAAAAAAAAATGCTTTAGTTATGAGAGTTTTTCAAATTATTTCATTTAATGGACAGTATAAGCATGGCATAACCACCATGAACATTTTAATATTTCTGTTTCACCAGTATTGAGTATACGATAAGGAGGCAAGAAGGAAAAGGATGTTTTCAATTTACTCCAATAAACTGGTTTTCCCATGGAGTAGATCAGGGATAAACAGTCAAGGTCAAACAGTCAGTGAAGGTTTAAATTCTGACAGTGTTCTCACTTGGGTATGTTCACTAATTCCAGTTACATAGTAACTTAATTGCCTCTCTTATTAAGTTAAAGCAAACGGAGATAAACTTTTCTGGAGGTGATATCCTTGACCATGTAGGATTCTGTATATAGAACATATTATTCCAATTCGGTCATAATTGTGAGCTAGCAACCACCTCTAACCTTTAAGTACATTTGCTGCTAACCCAGGATTAAAGATATGAGGAGCTTTTTGCTTTTTGCTAAAGTCTATAGTTTGCTGTTGAATCATGTAGTGATAATTTTTAATTTTTGCCTCATTTTAACTTGTTCCTTTAAAATAATGTTTCATTTTAGAGCTACTGATAATAGCTAACACTTTTGTAGCAGTTACCATGTTCAAGGAACTGTTTTCAATGCTTTACATATATAACCTCATTTAATCCTTATGACAACACTATATGCTAGATTTTATTATTATTTTCTATTTTCTGGATGAGAAAACTAAAGCCAAAAATCTTAAATGGCTTGCCCAATATCATGCATCTGGTAAATGGTAAAGCCAGGGATTGAATCCAAAAGTCTTGCCCCAAGGTCTGTGCTCTTACATAACATTATAAAATATACATATAAGATCCAAAAACTATATCCTTCAAATTATTTCTCTCCGTAATATCACCAGAACATAGATCCTCATTTTTAACAGCATTACTTAGATTTTGGCCGACAGAAAACTGAGACAGCTCTGTGGTTTTATTGACATCTTTTATTATGTTTGGCATTACCCTCTCTCCTCCTTCCTCTCTAGTAATTTTTACCTACTTCCCAAGAGTGTGTTTAGGATTAACAAGTGTTTGGAAAGACTGTCCCTTTACACAAAGGTACTATATAACTGCAAAACAGTGAATTATTTACCCTAATGAAAGTTAGCTAATTGGGGTGGGGATAGTAGAAGATGAGGAAACAAAAGGGAACTATTCCACTTTGTTGAACATAGTCCCCAGTTTAATCCAAAGAAGGGTAGAGGTGACAGGAAGATATTTGGTAGTATTTTGCTTCTGTTTAGTGGAAAGTTATTCAAAAGAAAGTAACTAAAGAAATGTCTTTAGTCCTGACTATATAATTGTGGGTTCAACAGCTTACTCCAAGCAAAAGAAACCACAGGGTGAGGGTAGCCTGGGCTGTTTGTCAGTTTAACCACAGAGGGGCACAGCCTGTCCACACAGACATTACACAGAGTTAAAGCGTCTTCCGGAACTTCAGTTCTTTGATTATATTCAGCCTCCTTCCCTCTCTCCCTCCTTCCCTCTCTCCCTTCTTTCCTTCCTTCCTTCCTTCCTTCCTTCCTTCCTTCCTTCCTTCCTTCCTTCCTTCCTTCCTTCCTTCCTTCCTTCCTGCCTCCCTCCCTCCCTTCCTTCCTTCCTTCCTTCCTCTCCCTTTCTTTTTTTCTTCCTTTCTTTCTCTCAAGAAAGTCTAAAACTAAAATAGAACGTTCATTGCAGAAAGTTTGCAAATTATATACAAGCAAAAAAAGAAAAACAAGTCATGTATAAATACCTCCCCCATGAACACTGACCAGAGATAACTGGTGACATTTTGATGTTTTTCTATCTTATCTATTTACTGTTTTTCAGTATGAAATCATTGTATACATAGTCACTTAAAACACTTATTTTTTTTACTTCACAGACTGCCATGAGCATTTTCCCATGTCATTAAATTCCTTTTTATAACACTACTTTTAATAGTTACACTGCATTTCTTTATGTATTATTTCATCAATCCCCTATTGTTAGAAGTTTGGTACATATCCAGTTTTACTATAGAAAATGACACTGTACATGAAAAATTTTTATGTAAATATTATGAACATCTTTGATTATTGAGTAGACTTTTATTAGTTAAGGACATAAAAATTTTTATAAACATGTTGCCAAATCGCCCTCCAGAAAGTTTATGGCTCATATGCTCTAACCAGCATTATGTGATCAACGGAGGGTGTATTTACCTAATATACCATTGTTAATATTGGATACAACATACAATTAATGCTTAATACAAATGCATATGAACGAATAAAATATGTATGTTCTTTGCCAATAAAAAGAAAATTATTTTTGCTGTTTTAGCTTGAATTTTTTTCATTACTCTAAACATCTTATATAGCGGTAAAATAAAATTTTTAAATAGCATATCCCTGCGGGCTGTATTTTTAAAATTTTCCTGTTTGCCTTTTTTGTGCTGATTATTTACAGATTTATAAAACATATACACACACACACACGTATATGTAGATGTATATAACATAAATATGTATAGAGTATACATAAGGTATAATGCCTTGTGTTCCACGCATGAAAACATATTCTTTATCACTTTATCAGTTACCTTGATGTATAGACTTTATTTAAATAGTCATTTCTATCTTTTTCTTTAAAATGTTTTCTTTTGCACTTTTACTGTAACTGATTATTGCTCTGTAGAAATCTTCACTGTTAGATTTCCCATTTTTAAGTATAAATGTGATATATGAGATTTTCTATTTTTATTTTGAAGTGTTAACCATCTATTAAATAGTTTTTTTGTTGTTGTTGTTTATTTGTTTTAGACAGAGTCTCGCTCTGTCGCCCAGGCTGGAGTACAGTGGCTCAATCTCAGCTCACTGCAACCTCTGCTGCCCGGGTTCAAGTGAGTCTCCTGCCTCAGCCTCCTGAGTAGCTAAGATTACAGGCACCTGCCACCGCTCCCAGCTATTTTTTTTTCTTTGTATTTTTGTATTTTTAGTAGAGAAAATTCACCATCTTAGCCAGGCTGATCTTGAACTCCTGACCTCGTGATCCACCCACCTCGGCCTCCCAAAGTGTTGGAATTACAGGCGTGAGCCACCGCTCCCGGCCCTATTTTAAAGATTTTAAGACCTAAACTGATATCTCTGCATCCTGGATCCTGTCTGAGAACCTCTAGACAAGCCTAACATGTAGCACAGAGACAGATACAGGTGAAAAGTCAAAAAATGTTTGATGATAACAATATTCTGCAACACACATTAAAAATAAAACCAGATAAGATTCCTAAATCATTAGTATCTTCTAATATTTAACATAAATAAATTAAAATTAGCTATTGTAAGTCAATTATCATACTAGATATAAAGCTGTTTTGGATTTTATTGGACAATACGTACGTCTTGAGAATTACAAGTACTTCTATTTTTCTATTATCTTTCCAGGTATCTGGGGAGAAATTAAAATTCTAAGTGTTAATGCATAGACTAGTATGTTTTTGCTTTTTTTCTCTCCAAGTATGAATTCATCTTTATACTTGTCTATTTAGTTATTTATATATGTATGAATATGTCTGAGAGATAAAACATTGAAACATCTAATATTACTTAGGATAATTAAAAAGTTGATGTTTGCTTTGGTTCTTTCTCTCTTCTCCCCCTCTTCTCTTTTTCTTTCTCTCCCAGTGGGGGTAGGGTAGGGCCTATGGAAAGTCATGTAGGTAGGAGGAATACAGGAAGGAAGGAGAAATTCAATACTTTTCCTAAGCTGAATATATTATTCCCTGGGTTGTCTGGTCACATGCAGTGATTGACATTGTGGGCAATAGCTGACAAATTAGCTTTCAGGGAAAGTTACAAAGGCTGCTTCTCAAAGTTATCTTTCTTCATGCCTCACAGAATTACACTACCATTGATAGCCTTGCAGGTCACTAAGTGAATTAAATCAGGTTAATTATTGATCATGCTATTTAAACAAATCTTTGAAACTTTGTGTATAAGAATAAAACAATACAGGATTTCTGAGACTTAAAAAAGTGAAGTTATGAATTGAAAGGGAAGTCATTGTAAAGTTCTTTTTGCAACAAGGATTGTTTGGCTTAAATGTCAACCTCAGCCAAAATTTAAAGTGGGAGACCTTATCTTTCATGATCTCTGTTCACAGGTTTCTTTTGCTCAGTCAGCCAAGGCCTTTCTATTGCCTCTAGGCTGCTGAGAGAACCATCCTCTCTCAACTTCCCTACAGAAAACTTTGAGCACAACTGACATTTTTGTAAACTGTGTCAGATAATTCAAGATTCACCCATACTTTTTTTTTATTATTATTATTCCATGTCAGCCCAATCAGACAGAAGGAGGAATTTCACAAATTAATCTGAGGTATGTCTTGTCAAGTCAGGAAATTGGCATATTAGGCAACTTTCTAGGACTAGCACCATTTTAATAAAGTACTTCTAGAAAAGTGAAAGGAAATGAAATACTTTAGATGTGATTCAGAATTTTTTTTTAAATAATCACCAAAATTATATCCCCACTGTGTATAAAATGTTACCCTGGATCATATTTGTCTTTTTAAACAGTGCTGCGTCACTGGTGGCTTCTAATCTGTTTGACTCCATAATTTAAAATCTGGAAAGGGAGTTATATTTCTTTATCCAAATATTTATTTCAGAATCTTGCAAAATTACTTTCTAAATTCTAACTGAGCTTTTGAAAAAATGAACTAATTGGTGGTGAGTCAGTCCTCCCTCACTCCAGCCATATGATTTTACTGTTCCCTGCCCTGCATGCTCTCCCCGATGCAGTAAAGTCTTTGTGCAGGAAAAAACAAGGAATAAAAGTCTTTTCAAAAAGCGAGCATGAGTGAGCAAATTAAAGGCTGGATTATAAAACTTCCTACTCTAGCCATGAGGTCATCAATAAAATTTACCTGGTGATCAAGTACATTTTCATACTTTTATCTTATCTTTTCTCATATTTGTCTTCATTGTTTGTTCAAAACTATTAGTATTGACCTGCCACGGTGGCTCATGCGTCTAGGGGATTGCTTGAGGCCAGGAGTTCCAGACCAGACTAGGTAACAAAGCGAGACCCTGTCTCTACAAAAAATTACAAAAATTATCCAGGAGTTGGTGACTTGCACCTGTAGTTCCAGCTACTCAAGAGGCTGAGGCTGGAGAATTGCTTGGGCCCAGGAAGCGGAGGCTGCAGTGAGCTGAGATCGCACCACTGTACTCCAGCAGCTTAAACAAACAAACAACAAACAAATATGTGTGTGTGTGTGTGTGTGTGTGTGTGTGTGTGTGTATGCCAGTTGAAACGTTGTAGCTCAAAATCAGGGTAAGGAATACACAAGTATTAAATTTATATTATTTCACTTAATCTACATAACAGCCGTAACAATCCTATCAGTAAGTCATTGTCTGCCTTTTTAAAAAATTTTTTCATTCTAAGAAACACCCTACCAGTTAGGTTATCATCTATTGTTGGGGTTTGTTTGTTTTTTTAAATATATTCCTCCTAGAAACCCCAACAACAGCAGTGGACCATTAGATCCATGCCTGACTGGTGAGTAACCTATGGCCACTTGGGCAGAAATAAACTGAACTTTTTCTATGAAATCCAGTGGTTTATAATCAGATTACCAACTTCCTTAATAATCCGACACTTGCCTGTCTCCTGGGTAAAGTCAATCTAGAATAAAAGTGTACTCCAGCCCAGTGTTTACTTAAGTGTCTTTGGATCTAAGAATCATGAAGCCATGGTTAAGAAATTGCATCTAACAATTATGTAAAGATACAGTATCACTTGCAGGAGATAGATTGAAAATAATATGTAATAACAAGAATAAATACTTCAAAAAAGAGAGAGTCACTATTTACTGCTATCTGAAGCATATAAAATAATTAAATTCTAAAGATAATGATGACATAAGGAAATATTTTTAGGCATAAGCTTATGCAAAACAAAAAGAAACAAAAATTTCTTCAAAAATTTGACTTGGTGTAAAAAAAGTCCATGAGAAAAACAGGGATTATTGAAATTGACCAGAAATAATCTGATTCTTAAAGGCTCTAAAACATTGGAAAATAAATGGCAAAAAGTGGTAGGGCATCTGGTCAATAAGAATAGAATAAATAGGTAGAGATGCACGTTTGTGTTCAGTGTTTTGTTCAGTGTAGCTGAGACAGATGACATTGCACACAGTAGTAGCTATATAGTATAAATTATGTGGTAATAACAGATCATGATAGATTTTGTGTTCTATGTATTTCTTGTAGAAAGTAAGGATACCAGGTGTGGTGGTTGGTGCCTGTAGTCCTAGCTACTTGGGAGGCTGAGTAAGGAGGATCTCTTGAGCCTAGGAGTTTGAGGCCAGTCTGGACAACATAGAGAGGTCTCATCTCTAAAAAAATTTAAAAAAAGAAAATTTTAAATATAGACGTCTAATTCACATTCTGTTTATATCCATTTTCTAGGCCTCACTGAGTACCACTTTAGAGGCTTGCATTCTAATTAACCCTAATTCTGATTAGTTCAATGGTTTTATAACTTCGAAAATCTAAAAAGCTACTCCTTCATGCCATGGTTTCTATATTTGTCTTGCCTCCTTTGCTACAACAGATGTCTAGAATTTCTCATAAATCTTTTTCATTTGTGTTCTTACTTTTGAAGACTAATCTACTTGGAAAACAGGTGGCATAAATGATAATATTTCAAAAACCTGAATTGTGTGTTAATGCTTTTAATTTTTATGCCCAATAGACAGAATGTGCAAATTTCATCAGAGTACTTCAGCCATATAACAAAACTCACATATATGTGTGTGGAACTGGAGCATTTCATCCAATATGTGGATATATTGATCTTGGAGTCTACAAGGAGGTAAATAATGAAAAAGCATGAAAAGCATAATTTATTGTAATACGTTGTTACTTAATTCTTATGACATAAAAGAGGCAGATTTGAATATAAAGACTGAAACATATATGGCCAGGCATGGAGGTGCATGCCTGTAATCCCAAAACTCAGGAGGATGAAGTCAGAGGGTCCCTTGAGCCAAGGAATTCAAATCCATCCTAAGCAGCATAGTAAGATCCTGTTTTAAAACAAAACAAAACAAAAAATGAATAGTTTATGAACAATATAGTAACTCATGTTCTTAGCCATTCTATGGACTGTCGTTTTCACCATATACTTGATCTACCTAATAAAAATGTTTTTCTATTAAAAGTGGTTTTTAGCAGGATGATCAAAATTAATAGTGTAAAATGTTAAAAGCATTTGTTTTTTATGGGCTTTATGTATGTCTTTATTTTCTGTTGACTTTCCTTTTTAACTAGATATATATATATAGAATGTTGCTGTTGGTAAAAATTCATTTTCCATAAGATCTTGTAGTGGAATTGTATTATATAAATAATTTCATTTTCCCATCTAATAAAGTTTACCTGTTATGTATAATAGTGGACACTAAGTAAAGAATATTTTAATAATTTTGTTAAAACTTTATAGTCATTGGCACAATGAATTTATTGTTTCAGCTGGACCAAAGTGGCATAATGGAAATAAAGGATGTATTAATTAGGAGTAATGTATTCCAGATATCAATTAGAACTTTAATAAGTGAGAAACATGCATATTTTGGCAATTAAATTATTTACCAATAATTTAGTTTACTGTCCTTGTGTTATGAACTTCATGCCATCCACTTTACATGGATTATTGCTTTGGAATTTCACAACACTCTTAATAAAGCCAGTGTCATTATAATTACCAATTTACAGGTTAGTAAAAATTAAGTCTCAATGGAATAAATAATATGCTAAATCACCCAGCTAATAAATGGTGTTGCAACAAATTGAATCAAGGCAGTGTAACTCTAGAGCAAGCATGAGCAACTGAGCTTTAGGATAAGTGCTCCCAGTTGTTTCTTGGTGATGTGCAATGTCATCCTCATGTTTCTGTAAGTACAGTCATGTGCATCATAACAAAGTTTCCATCAGCAACAGGCTGCATATAATACAGTAGTCCCATGAGATTATATTACCCTATTTCTACTGTATCTTTTCTATGTTTACATATATTTAGATACACAAATGCTTACCATTGTCTTATGGTTGCCTGTAGTATTCAACAGTAACGAGCTGTGCATGTTTGTAATCTAGGAGCCGTAGGCTATACCATATAGCCTAGGTGTGCAGTAGGCTATACTATCTAGGTTTGTGTAAGTGTACTCTGTGATGTTCACACAACGATGACATTGCATAACGATGTACTTCTCAGAACATATCCTGTCTTTAAGTGATGCATGACTGTACTTTTTGTGAGTAACCACACATATTTGCAGGATAATTGGCTGTGTTTTTGAAAGCAAAGTCTGGGCTTATGGAAAAGGTTTCTTTATACTGACTTAACTGATTCACACAGAAATCATACCCACAACTGTGGATGGATAGATTTTGCTCTCTAACCAACTTGTCTAACCAGCCCAGACTCAACTGTTTGAAAATAAAGCAACCCTGACAGTTAAATTTCTGAACCACTAGGAGACTAGGAAACTTGAATCCATCATTCTTTGTTGGTGGTGTAATGCTCTCTTGTCTAGCTCTGACGCAGGGTAATATATAACGTTAGCTTGTAGCATAGGGTGTAATTATGTGATATAGCCCCACAGCTTGAGTGTGTTTTGAGGCCTAAGGATAAAGGCCAAACTCACAATCTGCTGAGGAGGGCAAATAGTGTTCTATAGCTTCTTAAAAGTCACAAATGCTGGCCGGACACAGTAGCTCACACTTTGGGAGGCCGAGGTAGGCAGATCACCAGAGGTCAGGAGTTCGAGACCAGCCTAACCAACATGGTGAAACCCTGTCTCTACTAATAATACAAATGTAGCCAAGCGTGGTGGCACGTGCCTGTAATCCCAGCTACTCTAAAGGCTGAGGCAAGAAAATTGTTTGAACTCAGGAGGCAGAGGTTGCAGTGAGCCAAGATTGTACTACTGCACTCCAGCCTGGGTGACAGAGCAAGACTCTGTCTCCAAAAAAAAAAAAAAAAAAGTCACAAGTGCTGAAAGGGAATTTAGATTTTAGATGGAGCTAATTAGTAGCTAATTAGCAGCTTGGGACTGTCAAGAAGCTCTGGGGCAGTCAAACTTACAAGTTTCATGAATAAGAGAATTATGAGTAAACGGGGGCATTGAACCTTGAGTTTTCAGCTGGTCTGGCATACAGGTAATTGTATGGAAGCCCTGCTTGAAAGTTGTTAACTTTTTAAATGAATCATTAGTCCCAATAAATCATTGTACTTCTAGAGGGAGTTTAGAAGGACCTTCCATTTTCAAATAAATAAGGCTCCTCCTAAGGTGGCTGGGAAGAGGGAACAGCAATACTCCAAAGGAGCAGAAGAAGGTATACTTCAGGGACTGCTATGCAGTGTGGCTGGGGCAATGGGAAGAAACAGGGGAAAGCTAAGATGAATCCCAGATTTCTGACTTTGCCAGTGAGTTGAAGAGTGGTGTTATTTATTGAGGTGAGAGTAGTAGCAAGTTTGAGGGAAATATGGTGAGTTAGTTTTTCACATTCTGCGTTTGAGGCATATTCAGTACGTCATGCCAAGTGGCCAACTGGAGCTGGAATTTAGGATGGAAGTCAGTGCTGCTGTCAACAACTTCTAATAGTAAGTTGAGGACAGATGGCCAGAGTTTGAAATATGGTTCCAGTCGTTTACTAACTCCATTGCTGTATGCATACTCTATAAACTTTCTACGCTTCTGCTTATTCAGTAAAATAATGATAATAGTAACTATTTCACAGAATTATTTTGAGAATAAAAATGAGAAAATGATTGTATACTATTTGGCATAGCACTTGCTTCATTCTAGTCACTTAACATTCATCCATTTCTAGATAACAGAAACACAGAAAGCTAAACAGGTGTGGATATACACAATATGTATATTTTACATATTTCTATAAAATAATATTTGTATCCCACAGTGCTGGGAAACCTTGAAAGTTGTTTAATACTTGGCTTGGTATCGTTTCCTCTGGGACCTCCCCTCTGCTGCTGCAGATCTTATCTTTAAATTGCCATGATATTGACAATAATGTTGCTAGCTGTTGTGATCGTTAAATGTTTTCTTACTATCATTCCTACCTACTTGTATCATCTTTACTTCTCTGCTCATATTTCCATCTGCGTAGCTCAGACAGGTGCTTTTTGCATAATTAATCAAGAATAAGGAACTTCATAGAAGCAATCTTATAAAGTTGAAGTCTCAAAATATAGAGTGCCATTAATTCAGTCAGTTTATTTCAGGAAGCACATGGAATCATACATTTTTTTTTTTATATACTATTTTCTTGTATGTGTCCTTGACTGGCTCAAGGAAACTTGCTTTCTTGCTATCTTCTATTTCCAGTAGATTATAAAGGGAGACCTTGTCCTCAGCTTCCACAAATATCAATATAATGGGCTTCCATGGATCATTTAATCAAATATTGTATTCAAAAACAGAAGTCTATACAATTTTAAGAGTTTATCTAGTACCTTGGATCCACTGTTACATTTTCCCAGGTATTTTTTTTTTTCTTTAATACTTCCTTCTTTCCTCTTTCCCTCAGTTCCTCCCTCCCCCACCTCCCTTCCTTCCTTTTTTTTTCCAGGTTTTTACTGTAATTTTCTGGGGCATCAGGATTCAGTGCACTTTTCTCTTTACAATATCCCATTACAGATTTTTGAGTCAATAAATCTATTTGATCTGTGGAGAATAATGTACCCTTAATGATATTTAAATATGCTTCCGAGTCACCATCTGCAGTTGTTTTCCCCTGGCATATCTCTGACCCCATCCGCAGTTGGGAAGCATGCCCTAAATGTGTTCTCATTAAACTTTTTTTCATAGCTCAGTTCCACTATTACAACTTTTCATTAGTTGGCCTATTCTAACAAAACAAACTTGGATTTGATCATGTTGTGGTCACAGTGAGTCTACAAATTAACTTCAACACATTTTTAAATTTATGTGTTTGAAATTCTGAGACTAGATTAGTTAAGAGGATAAATTTTGGAGACAGTCATTAATTCAACCTCCGCTTTGCCTCTTACGAGCTATGTGAGAGAATAAAGTCAGTAACCCTTTCTATCCTCAATGCGATATTTGCAAGTCTGGAATTATTAAAGTATTACCAGCTACATTATTAGGCTGGTGGTGAGAATTCAATGAGATAAAGGGCATAAAGTTGCTGGCATTAGATTAGTACCTATTTAGGTACCCTTATTATTTGTATTAAAGTGTTTACTTAAAATTATGATCCATAAATTGTTAACCAGGCTATTTAAATTGCTATTAGTATTTAGTTTTTTGTTTTTTGTTTTTTTTTTTTTTAATTAGGCAGTAGTTACTATTGGTCTTGTTCAAAAGAAAAACAAAGATCTGAAGTGTCTCTTTTGCTTTGTTGCTTGTGTTCTAAGAAAGTTGCACTGAATGGTCCCTTTTTATTACATGTGTGCTGTGATATAACCTAATAGATACGTCACCTAGCCAGAATGTCTGAAGTGCAGGATTTCTGTAACTAGTGCATGCACAGAGTGAGTCATCATCCTTTCTGCTGGATGGTAGTGCTGTCATTGTTACGAAACACTCAATCTCATGGGGCCATATTCATTATACATTCATATTTTTTCTTGGAAAGTTCAACTTAAGATGTTATTTATTTTCCCGAATACTAAAAGTCTGCCAATGTCATTCTGTCTGTGGCCACTATTATAAAAATAGATGTTTCAGCCAAAGTAACTATGTGGTTTAATGTGTACAGTGTTTTCATAATAGTGAAATACTACAACAGGATTTTTTTTTTACCCAGATGTATCAACAACTTGAAAATGAACTGTCCGCCTTAGAACACTTTTATGTTACTGTAATTTTAAAAACTGTTACAAGGTTTAAGTCATTTGACATAGTTGAAGATGCTTAGTTATATAAATCATAATCATTATCCTGAAAGTATGATTATTATAGCAAATCTATTTCTTAAAAGATGAAGTTGGTTTTATTAGGCATAATAAGTTAGTCATGAAGCTCAAGAAATGTGTGTTCTTAGTGGTGATTTTGATATTGATAATGGTGCAGACTAAATGTACTGATGAGTACATTACTACTTCCATTTGAAAAACTCACTCAGTATTATCATTGCCACTTTGGGCAAAGGGAGACCAAAACATGGTTATTAAGTCTTGCCAGATATGTTTGCTAAAAAGTTAAGGAGTCCAGCATGATGCACATGCTGTATACTCAATTAATTTTATCAAATTCATGAGTTGGAATTCAGTTTGTATCTCCCACATTCTTACTGTTTGTAATATTTTAAAAAAGCTCACTGATATTAATATTTCTCATAACAGGATGTTATATTCAAACTAGACACACATAATTTGGAGTCTGGCAGACTGAAATGTCCTTTCGATCCTCAGCAGCCTTTTGCTTCAGTAATGACAGGTAAGATCAATGATAGGCAGTTCTTATCCCTAAATGGTTTTCTAAGAGTTATTTGTTGACTGAACCACATTTTCCTATTGAGTTAAAGTAATTGTTGACTAATCTACCATCAGCAATTTGTTTCCATTATTTTAGTGCCAGATTTGTCTGTACTGAGCATCCTTCTCAGTAAAGGAAGGCCACAGCAATCCATGGTGTCTGCACAGTTACTTTTTAAATGAACTTCTGATTGAATTTTTATAATGTAAAAGAACACATAATTATGTGTTCTATATTTTATATTTAGATGTCTGGGGATTTTCTTATGTTGTAATATCTCCCTATCTGACTTAGTATGGAAATTAAATTTAGCAATTCCCTATGTGGGTGAATTAAATCAAATTAATCAAGCTATAGAATACAGATAATAGAATGTTATAACATCTTCTTTTGCAATTTCACTATAACCTGATTTTATCAGTGGAAACATGAAATTTCTGCTAGCATAGCTAGTCTTCTCTCACTTTGTATACATCTTAAATTCTCTTATGAGATAGCTATCTTGTTCAAAGAAGCAGTGCTGTGTGGTCTGAAGTCTGCTCCAAGGAATGTCGGCAAGACTTCTGAATTTCAACCATTATAAGGACTCCTTTTGTCTTGGTTTGGTTCATGACTTTAGTCTCTTTCTATTTAACTTGTCTGTCAAATGTTTGAATAGACGATAAGAGTGAAGCACCATGACATTTTAATTTTCACTTAGTGAAAACTAGTGATTTTGCTTTGAAGTGACAACATGTGTGCATTTGTGTTTTTTGAAAATTATGTGACTAATGATCAGTCATTATTCTCAGAAAATGAGATACATGGTTTGTGATTCTGATTTGTGAAGTGGAGTTGGCATACTCTTAATAAAAAGCAAAACAAAACCATAGATTGGTGGCAGTTGTTACACCCCTTATGAATCTCCAAGTAATTTTAGGTACAAGAAAGAAGTTTGAAAGCCTGGATATTCAGATCTAATTTTTATGTTGAAATACATTTGTCCTAACAAAACATTCAAATACTTGCAATTTTACAGTTTTCAAAGTGACATTTCGCTTCGTTACCAAACTTTTTAATAATGTCTTTGTTGTTATTATTTTATTCTTTTTAAAAAATATGCCCACAATGAAATATTGCCATTTACCTGATACATCGTAGGGAAATACTGTAAGAGGATGGAAGCAGTACCTAATCTACATCTACTTTACATAGCTGGAGTTCTCTCTCTCTCTCTCTCTCTGTGTGTGTGTGTGTGTGTGTGTGTGTGTGTGTGTGTTTCTTTAGAAGTTAGCTATCTCATTCTTGAGGTTGAATTATCCCTGACCGTTCATTGAAATCTTATCTAGATGGATATAAACAGGGGCTATAGAAAGTATCTTCATGCCTTCTTATACAAGGCAGAATTTTAAAGATATATTTCTGAGCAAAAATAAATTTCAGTGACAACACAATGTATTTGTTCTCATATTTAGGCATTCATAAAATCTAAATGCTTTGTAGGAATTAGCCATTTTTTACATTGTTCTATTACATGTAAAGCCAAGTGGTTGACTAACAAGTTTCTTGAAATAGTAAAGGTTTACCTCTCAAAGAGACAACATATTCTCCTGCAGGGACAGCCTTCTTCCTGCCACTCCACCCCACCCCTACCCAACATCCTGACTAACATTAGGGAACATGGATCCTTACTCCCTTCTTCTCCTTCCCTTATGTTTTTCTCACTCCCCTTCCTTCCATCTTCTTCCTCTCTCTAACCTGCCTTTTCTCTTTTCTCTTTGTCCTCCCCTTCTCCTGCCTCCACTTTTCCCCCTCTTCCTCTTACTTCCCTTCTTCCTCCTTCTCACCATCCCTTCTCTCCCCCTCCTTTTCCTTCTCCTTTCTTCTTCGTTCTTCTCTCCTTTCTCTCTCTTCTTCTCCTTGACATTCCCCTTCTCTCTTTTCTTTCTTTCTGTCTCTGGTGAAACAGAACATGCATTTTACACAAATAACAGAACAAAGAAGTTTGGTATGCAGTAATGGCAACATCTTTCCCCTTTCAAGAATTCCTGTTTATCAGAACTATTAGAGACATGATTAGCTACAAAGAATGCAACATGTTATAATTACCAAGAATGACTTCAGTGCTGAAAGCTCCCTTTCAGCAGAGGTTAGGCAAAGAAAATTTGTGGTCATTGAGGTTGTGTCATTTAAGTAAATACTAATTACACAATCCATTCCTCATTACGGCATTTAGCTTTTCATATTTTTTGTGTCTATTCTAAAGAGGAACTCTTAATTATGATATTTATTTGAATTACTTGTGGGGAGAAGAGAAAGAGGAATCGCTTATTATTATTTATTGAAAAGGGAAGCTGATGCATGTGCAATTATTAATTCAGAAGAATTTGCCCTGTTTTATATTCAAGTATTCAGCATCAGCTTACCAAAGTAAATTGAGTTATCCTTTCTTCAACTGAGATAAATTTTCAAAATCTGAATGTGAAATTTATGAAACAATACATTCTGATATTAAACAACAAACATCTTTGGTGTCATGCTGTAAAATTTGTATATGTTAAATAGCATCTACTGCTGTACTCTTAAAAGCTCTGTGTACTTTTTTCTCCCTCTCAGATGAGTACCTCTACTCTGGAACAGCCTCTGATTTCCTTGGCAAAGATACTGCATTCACTCGATCCCTTGGGCCTACTCATGACCACCACTACATCAGAACGGACATTTCAGAGCATTACTGGCTCAATGGTTAGTGATTTTTTGTTGTTCGCTTTTGATTGTCTTGCCTTTGGTTTAAGATAGATAAGAAGTGCATTATTATTCATTCAAATGTATTTTGGAATAATTGATTTAGCTCAACATTATAAAATACATTTGAAATAATTCCTCACTAAGAAAATCTCCAAACCCTTTTGTTTATATAGTAATACATAATATTTATTGAGTGTGTGCTATTCCTCAACACTCTTCTATGCTCTAATTAATATTTTACATATTTACAATGACATCTGGGATGTATGATTATTTTATTCTTTAATACGCATAAACTGTTATACTATAAAAATACTGAAGTATGGAGAAGTAATTTGGTCAAGGTCTTACAACTTGTCAGATGCAGAGTGAGAATTCAAGCAGGCAATCTTACTCTTGCAGTCTTTGTAGAGACCAAGGCATGTACTGTTAGCCCAATGAACTGGGGTTAGATTATAATGGTAACTTCTGTTGCTTAAAAATAATATATATTTGGGTTAAGACACTTCTCTTCAAAATTTTAAGCATATTAATACTGATATATTTTTGTCTGATTACCATTTTATTTAAGAATCATACAATATTTTGAGTTTAATTTTTAAAAAAAAACATAAGAATCTTATAAGTGAATTTATTTAATTAATCCAAGGAACACTACAAGGCATTCAACTCCACCCCACTCCCCACTACCGCCTTACAACAGATCAAATTTTATCATGATTCTCTAACATATGACTTTATTCCATTGCGTGGCAGAATGACTTAACACTATAATTTAAGCAGGCAGGCATTTTTCATTCCCATAATAAATATTGGACCTTAGTGAAGGAGGCCAGGATAGAGATTTCCTAGGGGCTATCTCTTTATCTCTCAGTGCCTTTTAAGCAGTGACAACATAAACAAAAGGAAAAACACTTTGAAAACATTTCTTTAGTCAAAAACTCCAGATCTATTTGTTTATACAACAATGTGTTTCTCATCAGCCAAAAAAGTACCCTTAATAGGTAGTCTTAAAAAGGAAAACAAATATAGAATATCCAGGACTATGTGATTACCCGTTAATTTCTTGACACACATGAAAAGCGAAGCTATCTTTTTGTGCATTGTCAGATATTTGTGGAATTATTTGGTTTGAGAATAAG
This sequence comes from Mandrillus leucophaeus, assembly GCF_000951045.1. NCBI lineage: Eukaryota > Metazoa > Chordata > Mammalia > Primates > Cercopithecidae > Mandrillus > Mandrillus leucophaeus. The sequence goes on from NW_012105365.1 coordinate 6,849,809, forward strand.
TTCTTAGATGTCACCTATAGAATAGCTTAGACATCTATTTGAGTAAAAAGATATTTTATGGCTTAAAATGAAGTATAAGATTGTATCTCTGTATTGGGATGGCAAATAGCACGTTTCTCCTCATCTAAAAGACAATAGTATTTTTTCCATTACTGTAACATATTCATTAATAAGTCAGCAGCATTGTCAATACAATAAATGTAGGAAATATGCATTCAACTCTTATTTGCCTAGATATGCTATTTTTAGTACTGTATGAAGAAGATTAGAGATTAGGAAGCCTTTGAATTGGTTTAACAATTTGCTTAATAAATAACTTCTGAGACCCTATTGGGTGCTACTCTACCCTTGTGGCCTGCATAGATAGATAGGGGAGGGTCACTGACCTCACAGATGATGAATGCCTTGCTCAGCCTGAAGCATAAAGCGAGAGTGGCAGACAAGGCTACAAAGCTGTAAATATTATCTTGAAATCATGATGGCTTACTTTTTAATCAAGGAGTCAGAACTTTGTTTTTCTAAAGGTAACTTACAAAAACAATAGCATGTTTTATAATAGCATGAATGGAAGACTGAAGAAGGATGAGGACAGAGAGACAAGAGGCCATTGCATGAAACTAGGGAAATGACAAAGGGACAGCAACAAAGGTAGTGGAAGTGGGGATGGGCATGAGAATATAGTGCAAAGAATATTTGAGAGAGAATACACTGGCTTGTAAATAGAAGAATCCAAGGACACGAGGCAGGACTCAAGAGATTTGGATGCTGGGAAAATTTGCAATTAAAGAAGCCAGTAGAATGGAAGAAATTGAAGGTAGGAGAAAAGACAAATGATAGAGGAAGTCTCAGTTGCCCAAATTCAAGTAAATAATTATGATGCAGAAAAACTGACTTTTATGATTCTAGGAGATTCAAGGCAGACTGCTTAGCAGTTAAAAGTCAGGGTGATCATATGACCTACTTTGCCCAGGACATTTTCAGTTTGCTTCTGTTCTTTTACTCTTAAAAGTATCCCAGTTTAGACCAAAATTATAGCTTTGTTTCCGTGGAATTTATTTATTTGTGCTTAATTCCTGAATGGTGACTTTGATCAAACTTTAATGTCCATTCAAATTATTTGTCTGTAAATATGGAATCTATTAACAACAGAATCTATTCACAGGGTGTTATAAGGATTAAATTAAATCATATTGGGAAGTCTATTAGAAGACAATTTTAAGAGCTGAATTAATGTCAATGTCATCGTGATCATTATTATTCCTGAAGGCAGCAGTGGGAGGTAGAAGTGGGGCTAAAACCTGAATTCCGTGTGATTCTCTACCATCTCTTTAGCATTTTGTATTATTGACCGTCTTTTCATTCTCTCCCTCTACACCTCATAATTCTGTGAGCTCATCCATGCGAATAGTTTCCACTGTTTCCTGTGTTCCAGTGTTTCCTAAAATTGTATTTCCAACCTTTTCCTGTAACTAAGTGGCCTTAAAAATAATTTATTTGGATGACTTCCATTTTCATTCTAGATTAAAAGAAAAAAGATTATTGTTTTATATAAAAATCAAGATATGTAAGCCTTAGTTTTGACTGTGCTGTTAAATTGTTTTAAGGTTTTTACAAGTGGTTTAATGACCCTTTGTTTTAATTGGATCTAACGTCTAAAATCTTGTGAATGTTATAGATCTTGCTTCTTCTTTCAAATCTGTCCTTCAATATCCATTTCCTAATTTTTATCTATTTTAACTTTCTTAACTTCATCCACCCAGTTACCTTGGAGCTATTTTGATTCCTTCCTCTTCTTCCTCTCCTTTATCTAATCTATTGCTAAGAGCTTTTACTTCCTTGAAAATATCTGCTGACTTTGTTATTTACTATTTTCCTATAGGGCTTCATTACTTCATCTCTGCTTTATTACCACCATTTTATTGTTTACTAACAGCTCTCCCCATTTCTCTTTTCCCATTCAAATTTATTTTATATAATATCCATGCTAGTCCTATCTTTGGCACTTTTAAAGTGCTATTTTATTTGACTGTTATAATCCTGAGATAATTACTATTTGCACTGTTTTACATTTGGTGATATATTAGATGTCAGATAATAGTTCATAGTTAAACAGCTAGTAGAGGTGAGATTGAAGCTCGAATATGTGTATCTAGCCCCCGACATTGTATCATTTCCGTTGTATGATACAGTTCATCAGCTCAAAATCCGCTCTTTTGATGGCATATCCCCAGCTCTTTGCAGCCTCACTACAAACTGGGCCATATGTACATGCCATGTAGGGCAACAGCAAACCAAGGATGTGGGTCTGGTAGCAGGAATTAGGACAGATAGAGAAAATGGAGTTCAGCAAGCAATGAGGGAGACCTACGCAGTCTGGCTGGAGCCAGGGAAAGCAGGGAAAGTGCAAGCAGCCAGTCAGATGTTTGCTGAGGGAAAGGCAGGCCAGAGCTAGAAGACCACAATGCTTCAGGAGACTCAGTCATTCAGGAGTTCCCCAGTCCACAGAAACTAGGGCAGAGTAAGGGGAGAAATTATAGAAATGATGATATTCTTATAATGAAGAGGGATCTGATGGACTTAGACAAAATATTGGCTTGCTAAGAGGATGTTTCTGTCCTTTATGAGAAATGGCCATTTTCCAGATACAGTCAGCCTAAGGTCCAAAGTCAATGGGGTCATCTGTCTGGAGTCAGGAGTGGGAGGGGAGAGAATACAGATGAACTGCCACAACTGAATATTTAACTGTTAAGATGCAGTTTCTAAAGAATTATCATTTTTAATATGATGCTACATGAATCTTTTATAAATCCATTTTTATCACTGAAGCACTTAGGGAGTTTAAAATTCTTGATACATGTGTGCATGCCATATTGTGTTCTGTGCCCCACTTGGCATTAACCAGAGTGAGATCAGCTAACCACTTAACAGTATAAGGATCCTTCTCAGAATTATTCTAGGACTGTTTAATCCAGTTTCAAGATTTAAGAAGTAGGAATCCTGATTCCTTCCTTAAGATACTAATCCATCTAGCAAATACCTTACGAGGAGGATACAAAATGGCAAAGATGAAATTTTTTCATCTTTGAGGCAGTTTTCATTTGAAGTTGTAAAAAGTTTTTTTTACAGTACTTTTATGGGCATTTCTAAATGAAGACTGATGGTTCCACACTTTGATTTATCAACTTAATCTTAAAACATATAGGAAACAGGAGTATAGATGCAAACTAGGGTGTTTACTCAAATGCAGTTGAGCTTTTGTTACAATTTTAGGATAAAACTAAGAAGTGTGACCACTTGGAAGATGAAAGCGAGCAATAATGCCTCAGATGCAAGCAGATGTTTTTGTTTTCTTTCTTGGAATAGATGAGAACTTTTGTTTTAAAGTTTCATTTTTAACATATGGAGACAGTTTTCATTTGAAGTTTCTCTTGGGGTGATCTGTTGTCTGTAAACTCTCCTTCCACATGAAAGGAGAACATTAAAAAATAGTAATAGGAAAATGAGACTATAAGAAGTAGTAAAAGGAAGTTAGGAACTTACTGTCTGTTCAGTAATGCTAGTGTGCTCATCTGGGTGAAAAGAGGTTTATAGGGAGAAAGGGAAGTAGTGTGTGCTGCAGGCCACATGAGTTTATGCCATTTTCTTTTGGCAGTGCCTCTTCGTGTCATGCTAGAAGTTCATCTGAAAATGCATGATTTCAAACTGCATTCCTTTTGGGGCATGTACTTAAATGCCAAATGGAGAAAATGAGCTATAATAAAGCCCAGGTGCCTAATGGTATAATTTTAAATTGTTGAATTCATCAAGTATGCACTGATTAAATGATACCTCTTTTTATCCAAATTTGGCAACAAATCAGGAAGAGCTTCTGTCATAAAATACTAACATCAGAGTTCTAAGACTGGACCTCAACAGAATCTACAAGAAAGGAATTCTGTTCTTGCAACTTGTATTTATTTTTAACTCTCAAGTATGCTTCCTGTTTAAATCACAGAATAAAGCACTATTTGATACTAACTCTTTTTCTTATAATTAAATTTCTTTATACAATAAACATTTAGCTTTAACACCTCCAGTATTCCCCTCTAAAACATTTTTTACAGTGCTGGCAAGAGAACCAATATTTAAAAGAGAGTTCAATAAAATCAATAATGACTGAATAAACAAATAAGACTATCTATGGTATACATTAGTTGAAAGGTAAAATCAATATCGCTTGGAAAATTATCCATGCTCTTTCCTTCTCCCACTTCATTGATGTCATACTGAAATTTCTGAAACATAGACTGGTGTCATAGTCTACCTATTGGCCATTTCAAATAGCCATACCTGTCAACACTGGATGATTTTTTTCATATCCTAAATGGATTGTCCTATACATTTCTACAATATGACAATGAATTGCCATATTTATTTATACTACTTTTACACATCTTTTATCTTTCTATTCTATTTTATTATTCTGCTCTTTTTCTTTTAATTGAACTGTGAAAATAAGTGAACAGAAATCAGTTCATGGAACCTCTTCTCCCATTTGAGTGACTGAGGAAAGCTTTATAAGCGACTCTCTCCTTCATATTGGTATCCCTTTTAACTGTTATGTTTTCCTGTTTCAAATCACTGAGTTCTAATTTTTTTTTTTCTCTCTCTAGAGAGGAGATTCTATACACTTTGTACCTTTATGTTATTTTTTAAATTATAAATTCAATTCAATCATTTTGTAGGTTTGACAGGACACTAAAATTTCAAGGGCCATCATGCTGCATGTGTAATTTCTATATTAATTATATGTAAGTACCATGATAAATTCTACTAATGTTAATACCAATTTTAATCCCACATATTTGTGAAGATAAGGAAAGACAATCATTTCCTATAATTTCTGCATAGTTTCAGTTTTATATATTTTTCCCATTTATATTACTTAAGAATTTATTATTAAGTCACCATACCGCCCTGTCCATCCATACAACTGTATTACTGACCTTGAGTTAATGAGTCTAAATGTATCTTTTTCCCATTCCATGTATACATAGGGTTTTATTTATTTTTGTATTTGTATATGTTTGAAATACACATGGCAGTCCAGCTAGATAATTCCATCCAGTTTGGCAGCACTGGATTTAAACATCTGTAAAATCAAAAAGTTCTGTAGATTCTTATTCATCCCTGGTCTGTGTTTGTGGGAACCCACAGTTGGTTGTTTTTATCTGTTCATTGTTGTAATATCATTTCAAGTCAATGGGAAAATCATGGCTAGGCATTCTCCTTAACCATGCCTTGACCATTTGTCAATATTTCCTTAATCCAGATTATACTTGGTTTGATATAGGGTGTCAGTTGTTATTAATTCTTGTATTAATTCAATAGTTTTCTTTTGTTGCACTAAGTTCCTTGAATATAATAATTAAATACATTATTTCTCTGTTTTCTTAAATTTCAGAAACCCGAATCTCACATTTATAGAACAATTTGATCCCACAAAGAGTTCCTTTTTTTTTTTCTTTTGAGACAGTCTCACTCTGTCATCCAGGCTGGAGTGTAGTCGTACGATCTCGGCTCACTGCAAGCTCCACCTCCCAGGTTCACGCCATTCTCCTGCCTCAGCCTCCTGAGTAGCTGGGACTACAGGTACCCACCACCAGACCTGGCTAATTTTTCGTATTTTCAGTAGAGACGGGGTTTCACCGTGTTAGCCAGGATGGTCTCGATCTCCTGACCTGGTGATCTGCCGGCCTCGGCCTCCCAAAGTGCTGGGATTACAGGTGTGAGCCACACCAAGAGTTGCTTTTTAAAAGAAAACATATTTAAATAAAAAATCTGAAGTCCCGGTTTGAGATTTAAAAAAAAAAAAAGATTTTTACTTTGCTCAGTGATTAAAACCAAGTGTTTGTGATTTACTAATAATTTGAAAGAAGGCCGGGGCGGGGGTGGGGCGAGACGTTGAATGGAATTGTTAATGGACCTTGACAATTTGAGATTAGTTAGAAAAAAAATAAATACTTTATGTGATTTTCTAAAGTTTTATTTTTATATGTTTTTGAAAAACCATACCAAAGTGAGGTTATCAAGAATATAAAAAGTCCATTGAAGTTCTAAATTACCAACAAAACAAACAAAACAAAACAGGAAAATAATATAGAATAAGGAGAAGAAAGTTCATGAATGTATTTCCCTCCTCTGTTTTCCTTTCAAAGCTTTGCATTAAAGCAAAGAAGAGATTGGATGGGAGACACACGGCCAACCCAGAGAGGCTGAGACTTTTTGTTGTTGTTGTTGTTGTTTTGTTTTGTTTTGTTTGAGACGTAGTCTCTCTCTCTGTCGCCCAGGCTGGAGTGACCTGGTGTGATCTCGGCTCCCTGCAACCTGTGCTTTCCGGGTTCAAGGGATTCTCGTGCCTTAGCCTCCCAAGTAGCTGGGATTACAGATGTGCACAACCATGCCCAGCTAATTTTTGTATTTTTAGTAGACAGGGTTTCACCATATTGGCCAGGCTGGTCTCAAACTACTGACCTCAAGTGATCCACCCACCTCAGCCTCCCCAAAGTGCTGGGATTATAAGCATGAGCCACCACACCCAACCCCAACATTAACTTTTGTCTATTGAAAAAGGCTACTGTGAAGCTTTCTTTATTGGGATATTGGCCAATTACTGTGCATTTGCAGGAGAGTGATTTTCATAACACATGGGGCACACAGCAATCAGAGCTCTAGGCAAAACTCTAGAAAAGGCAATATTGATCTTTTTCACCCCCCGCCAATTTATTTTTCTTTTAAACCTTTTTGGCTTCTCTTCTCTTCTGCTTCTACTTCTTAAAAAATCAGTGCTCTGTGCTTCTTTCCAGGTGCCACACATTTCCTACTTAAAGTCTTTCCTTCATTTCTCAATAACCATACTGTCTGTCTTCTTTGCTTTAATCCAATTATTTCTGAACTAATAACGTCCTATTACACATCTGTTACCTGGTTAATTCACAGTTATTTAAAACCAAGACTTAAAATGCCCAATAACTCTTAAACAAGGATTTAGAAACCCAAATAGATTTGTCACTGATACAGTGAAAAGAGGTTTATCATATTGCAAACATTTTTACACTGTACATATATTATGGCCATCTTTCCAGGTCAGTACATACAGATCTAGTAAATTTTTAATAATGACATATTGTTTTTACAAGTACATGGATGTACTAAATTTTCTATTAACCCCTCTGTATTGTCATCATAATGATAATGCTTATCAGCCACATAACTATCTTAATAATAAATCACATTTATTAAACACTTATTGTAAAATCAGCCTTTGTCTGATGCTAAATGCTATACATATATATATATGCTGTATATATATATATGCTATATACATTTCAGTATAACATCAATGAGGTGGGAGGAGGAAAAAGCATGGATATTTTTTGAAGTGCTATTTATTTTACCTTTTAACTAATATATACCATAAATAGCCTTATTCTGTTTATTCAGTCATTGCTGATTTTATAGAACTCTGGTAAACATTGGCTTTTGTATTGTAAAAAATCGTTTTCGGGGGAATACTGGAGGTGTTAAAGCTAAATGTTTGTTGTATAAAGCTATATATATAAATGCTATATATTTATTTATATATAGATATAAATAATATATATATTATATATAAATGCTATATAAAAATGCTATATATATGCTATGTTAAATGCTATATATAAATGCTATATATAGCATATATACACATATAAAAAGGAATTTAATGCTTATATAGATGCTTTGTGTATATAAATGCTATATACACACACATATAAATTCACTTGGTAATAATACAAATTATCTTATTAGGTAGATGACATTGGTAGTCTTATATTACATATGAGTAAATTGAGTCATTGAAAAGATAAATAATGTGTCAAAAGTCACCACTCCAGTAAGTGGCAGAGAAAAGATATACACTCAGAAAGTTTATCTAGAGCCTATACTGCTATATTGAACTTGAACCAAACACTATTGGTTGTTTCCATTTTTATACCCCTAGGGCAATTACACAAAATTCATCAAAGTATTCATACATCACAATATGTCAAAATCAGTGCTAGTTATTTACTATTTCCTAAGCCTTTTATGAAAGACATGGTGGTTACTTGAGCTTCCCACAGTCGCAGCTGCTGCATGTGTTACCCCAGCCTGGACTTGCTTCTGACTTCACCTCCTCCTTCCTTTGCCCTCCACCTTCCAGCTCAGGGATCGCTTCCCTCAGGGCTGTGTTCTCTGAGTAGAATGTGGTAGATGGTGGATCATAAAAGTAAATACCCTTCTGGGGTACAGAAAAAGTTAAGAGAGGATTAACCTGAACTAATCATTCAATGTGTCCCCTGGCACCTAGCTAACCCTGGCTCCAGACTGAACCCCTAACACTGACCACAGACTGGGCCCTCTAATCTTGGCCACCATATGATTGTTATTTGTGGCCGGACACTAAGTAAGAAGATTTCTTAGGGTGTGTTTTTGTTATTGTATTTTGGGTTCTGGGGTACATGTGAAGAACATGCAGGTTTGTTGCATAGGTATATACGTGCCGTGGTGGTTTGCTGCACTCATCAACCTATCATCTATATTGGGTATTTCTCGTGATGCTATCCCTCCCCTAGTCCCCCACCCCTAGATGGGCCCTGGTGTGTAATGTTCCCCTCCCTGTGTCCGTGTGTTCTCGTTGTTCGGCTCCCACCTGTGGGTGGGAGAGTGCGGTGTTTGGTTTTCTGTTCTTGTGTTGGTTTGCTGAGAGTAATGGTTTCCAGCTTCATTCATGTCCCTGCAAAGGACATGGAACAGCCTTTCATGCTAAAAGCTCTCAATAAACTAGGTATTGATGAAATGTATCTCAAAATAATAAGAGCTATTTATGACAAACCCACAGCCAATATCATACTGAATGGGCAAAAACCGGAAGCATTCTCTTTGAAAACCAGCATAAGACAAGGATGCCCTCTTTCACCACTCCTATTCAACATAGTATTGGAAGTTCTGGCCACGGCAATCAGCAAAAGATAGAAATAAAGGGTATTCAATTAGGAAAAGAAGATTTAAAAAACAAAAGTTATTGCCTCAGAGAAATCTTATCATGCCCCACCAATAGAGACATAATCCAAAGGACACATCCTATCTAACTGATTATAAACTCAACAGTATATACTTTTACCAACTGTAATTTATAATCCATCAGTAAAAGATAGGAGGATGAGAGGCAGAGAGGGGCAGCAACAGAATCTCTTATGTAGGTGAACACATAAATTGAAATAAACAGAGCCTACTCCACCTGGACCTCAGAACCTCATGGTCAACAATATCAACGTGCTTTTTATTATGTTTGCTAACATAACCCTGCCTCTACTCATGATGAGAAAAGAGGAACTGAGCCATGATGCCAGAATATTCATGAAACTAAATATTTATAAGCAGAACAGACAATAAATGTTTGAGAACAGTAACCTTACAAGCACTCAAATATGAAATATGCAACCTCTGCCCTTTGTTGTAGCTTTCAGTTGTGAAGAATAGTTTTAAAAATAAAACTTAGTCTCCTAATGAAAAAAAGAAAAAGAAAGACATGGTGGTTAAAAACTTCATTATATAGAAAGAGAATATAAAATCATAGTATCTCCGTATCTGAAAAGATCTACAAGTAATTTAATCTAGTCATGTTCTCACCTGTTCTCTGGAATTCCTGGAGAACTTGTTCAGTACCTCTATGCTGATACATATTTATACATTGTGTCATGTTCATTTATATACAACATCTCATTTTCCACATCCTGCCCATAGTTCATTTTTTAAAAATCCTAGTGCTAATTGCTTTTACATGGAAATATCACCATACTATGATGACTGGATTGTTTCAGCATCTTAATTTATAGCTTCTTTTCTTTCAAACAGGAGCAAAATTTATTGGAACTTTCCCCATACCAGACACCTACAATCCAGATGACGATAAAATATATTTCTTCTTTCGTGAATCATCTCAAGAAGGCAGTACCTCCGATAAAACCATTCTTTCTCGAGTTGGAAGAGTTTGTAAGGCAAGATATATTTATATATTTTACTTAAAGCATATATATATATGTGTATGTGTATATACACATACATATATACATATTACATACATATATACATGCATATATACATTATATATACATACATATATACATAGTATATATACATAATATATTACTTAAAGCATATATATATATATGGAAAAAAATGCAAGGTTTAAGTCAAAGTTAATGCCCATTATTCATAAATGGTATGATTCATACTACCCTAGATGTGTAATTTTTGAGATCCAGATGTTAAAAAAGAAAAGAAAGGAAAGAAAAAGAAAAGAATTCACATTTTTCAAACATTACAGTTTGTTTTCCAACAGTGCCTGAACTGTTGCCCTGGTGTGAGTTACATATCTTTGGCAGCTTATTTCTTTTATTGAAGGGCTATTCCTTTGCCAGTGATTGCTATTCCCAGTAACATCATTGCATTGTCCTGATTCTCCTGATCCTGGAGCTTAAAATGTTTTTATATAATGTTAAATAATCTAAATGAAAGTAACTTAATGTAATTCCTAGAGTAATTTAAGTATCATCAGATGTATATTCTATATTTTTATCATCATGCACATCACATATGTAAAATTATATCATTACATGTATCAAATAAGCTGAAATTTTGTTATATTATTACTCTATTAAATATTTTCTAGACCTGTAATCTAGATTAGGTTCTGAGAGAAAATGAAGCAAAGAGGAAAAAACAAATAACCACAAGGAAAAATATTTATTTTGAAGAAAACTGCAATGAGTTTTTAATCTTGTATTTTATGTAAATTATAGATAAGTACAGATACTCTATGAGAAGCTTCCATTTTTGATTGAATACAAGCTTTATGGAATAATAATGCTACTATAATCATACTTTGACTTCAGTATATTATTTTTCTGCTTAGATTTGTCTCCACTGAAATAACTTTTCTTAAATATACACCTTTAGCATCAACTCAGTTATTAAGGGGAAGAGCTGTTAATAAATACTCTCAGCGGGAAGCTTTATTTGGTCTTGTACAAACTTCTCATTTTCTTCCATCTGAACCTATCACGTTTTTGTTTCAGTCTGTACCCTCAGGCTTCTGAACACTTTCAGGGACAGAAATACAAACCATCATTGCACTTAAAAGTGCTAATGAAAACATGGCTTTTGAATGAGGCCAACTTGTGAGCCCAGATCATTCTTTACCTAGTGTCCTGGCCAATAATGCTGTCTCCCACTGATCCCCTCACCCCCAGGGGACAGATTCTCCAAAAAGCATTCTCATTCTTTCAGACTCTAAGAATTCACAGTAATTTCTCTTGAAGCCTCTTGCCTAGAGATGAATGCCTGTTGTTTGGAGTAGTCCTAGTGTGTTAGTGTATTGAAGCATGCCTTATAGCAACAGTATCCTGATCCTGAAAAGCTGTGTTGTGGGTTGACATTATTTGTATAAATGAGCTCTGTTAAATAAAGAATAAGGGATTTACAATCAATTAAATGAACTTCAAGAGTCACTTTCTGATGAACATACATAGCAAGTAAGTATATATTTTGTGCACCAGTTCAATGCTTATTTCTTGATAAATATAATCCATTTAACAGAAATGTATTTATAACAAAGTAATGTCTTACCCTAGTATAAATATACTGAAAGTTAATCTCAGAGGTGGAGAAATATATTAAAGAAAAATGTAGTTGCCCCATGTATAAATTCCTATATTAAAATTATAACCTATTCTCTAAACATCAACATGTAATATTTTATTTATATTATGAAAAAAACACCTAGAGAACTGGAAAGGCAGAGAAAATTGTCGTAAATGAGTTTTCCAATCACACACACGCACACAAAACCTCTGAGGCCACACAGCAAGATTTTGTCATGCTATTGTTCTTGGTTAAAAAGCTAACAAATTGTGAGATCAAAGAAGAATATATAATGGATGAATTTACTTTTAAAAAAATAGAGGTTCTTCATTAATTAGTGTATCTCTACTCAATCACTTTTTTAAATGAGCACGTCTTCAGAATTTCTCGCTGTACATATAATCCATTGGTCAAATGTCTACAATGTTTTGCTTCTAAATGCTTTCCTTGCAGTTTCTTAGTTGCATCACATGCTGCCCATGTTTCTAACTTAATAATCTAAGATTAAGTTGTGTCAAAAAGTGAACACTTTCAAGTGGAGATTTCACTGACAACATGAGAAATGACTGAAAATCTTTGTTTAAAATATGACAAGATGTCCTACAAAACTATAACAATTTTAGCAATAGTTTAAAAAGACCTCAGCATCATTGTTGCTGTGGTATCTTATTTTCACATAAAAAAGATTATTTTGACATTATTTGAAACTTATTATTCCTTTCTGTTGTTTCTTACCCCCAACGTCATTATAATATGGTTTTTTCTTTTGACAAATAATAACAATGCACCTCTATGCTGTGAAACAAAATTGAGTTCAATAGATACAAGTAAAGATCTAAGAAGGAACAAATCACGTTAGAGGAAACTAAGAGTAAACTCTGTATGCTTCACTGAATTGACAAAGATTTTTTAGTAACATGAGAGTCCTTTATTCTATTTGTTCCATCAGCATATTCCCACAGAACATATTTGGAAATACTCAGGTTTTGTTGTTCTTGCTGTTATAGTTGTTCATTTGTTTTCATGTTTCACTGAATACGTTAGCACAGTAAAGAACTGCTGACAATTTAAGAGCTCCCTTCATCTTCAGCTACTAACTGAAAAACAATTGTTTTATTGACTTGTAAAACTCGTTTTATTGACCTGTCAAAGATATTATTATTAGACTAAGTAGTAAACTGTGATTGGTGGGGAAAAGGCTTTGGCAATAGAGAAACATTATATAAAAATGGGTAAAGGATTCTTCGCAGAACAAGGGTAAATCTTCTCAATTTTATAACTCTTTTGTTTATTATTTTATCATCTCATTTTTCAACAACAGCAAGAAAATATGAAATAATTTCTGTGCAAAATGCACTCTACTAGACAATTAGTGTAAATAATCAACCACTGTCCCTTTTCTTTCAAAGTTTATAGTGGGGGCAATAGACATATCAACAAATAATCATAATGTGATGTGATAGAGTTACGAGCTGAGAACTCAAGGATTTGGTGAAGCCCAAGAACGAAGGAAGTGGTGCTTTAGTTGAGTTCTATGAGGAAGTGGAACAACACTAAGGAGTGGACGCCAGGCATTTGAGGCAGCATGGTGACAGTTTTTTTTTGTTTTTTTTTTTTGGTTTTGTTTTGGTTCTATTTTTTGTTTATGGAACAGTGAAATCTTGCTGTAATTGGAATTCAAGGGATGTGTCTGGGGAGCAATGACTTCTGAGATTAGAGTGGTAAATTAGTTGATAAGAAGTCTTGTTTCCGTGTTAGTGAGTGTGAACTCTATCCTGTAGTCAATGAGGGATTATAAAATGTTTAAAGCAGAGAAGTGACAAGATAGGTAAATGCAGTTAGCAGCAATTTAAAGAATGTATCTGGATCGAGAAATATTTGTGACTGGGAGAATCTGTTAGGTTGTTCCCTAAAGACAACAGGAACAAAGAGATAAGCACTAAGAGTAAGTTCAAGAGATAGTTCAGGTAGAAAGTATATGTAGATTTCTATAAAGTCCTCACTTTATTACTGCTCTTTTATTATTTGCCTGGTATGCATAGGGCTGACCAATAGAGCATTCTGGTAATGATGGTACTGTTCTACACCTGCACTATCCAATAGCCATGCCATGTAGATGTTAGTCTTCAAATATGACTGGCATGACTCATGAGCTAAATTTTTTAATGCATTTTAATTCTCTTTCTCCCATCACAGAGATTTTGATAGCCACCTTGTAGACAAGTACCCTTTTATTCTTCGTAATTGTGATTCCTAGAAGATACAGTATGGACCAGGAACATGTACACAGATACATATTTTGATATGAGACAGTAAATAACAAAAAAAAAATTATGAGCACAGATTTTTATATTTGGACATGAAGAACTTGATGTGGTTCTGAGATATGGGGACTCAATAGCCAGTTGAAAATATAACCTGAGGCTCAGTAGTCTCTGGACTAATAAATTTGAAAATTACCAGTATACTGGCAGATCTTGAAGTTATGGAAGTGCCTGACATTGCTCAGACAGATTTGTAGTGCAAGATCAAAGGGCAAGCATAGAATCCAAAGGGACAATGACATTTAAGAAATAGAAGAGAAAAATGTCTGCAAAGGCAATTTGCAGAGTGGAATGGTGTCATTGCTGAGTGGAAAAACTGGAGAAGAGTGTTGTCACAAGTCAGGGGAAAAGACTGCTTCAAGAAGAAAGCAGCTATCAAAAATGTCGCTTATCAAAAACAGGTCAAGTAAGATTACGATTAAAGACTAGGTGTTAGATTTGGCAGTAAAGATGTCATCAATGACCTTTGCCTGGAGTATATGAATGTTCAACTTAAAATCAGATCTAGGTTTACATTTTGCTGTACTTCTCATTCTCTCAGTTTCTTAACCTAAACAAATGAGGACACCAGGGACCTATTGCTTCCATGACTGTTTTACCAAACAAATGTAAGGCTTTAATGAGATCATATGAATTTGGATGTGACAGAAACTGAGGAAGTTACCAAAAACAAGGGTAACTTAGATATCTAAGTTTACAAGCATGCAACAATTTACTATAAGAGATTGATGAATAAATAATGTAAATATCTGGTCACACTACAGTGAATTTAATCCCAACAATCACACATATGCACACGTTCATGTGCACGTGCATGCACACACACACACATACATCATACATACATTTGGAGCCATATCAGTGTATCTGTCCTTAGGAGTGGAAGAAGTTGGTGTTCATGGTAGCGGTGTGTGTATTTTGCGGTGTTAGGGGCAGGTTAGTTACCAAAGATAAGATACGTCATTTTATTAGTTTTAAAGGCTGGAGTTACCATTATTATTTTTCTTTATCTTTAAGAGAATTTGTGCTTTGAAGATTGATCTTATTTCTGAACACAGTCAAAGTAATTTGGAGCTGGACAAAGTTGCATAAATTATCTGAACAATGCAAATTTTGGTCAAGGGATATCAATGAAGAGAGACACAATAAATAAACTGATTTAAAAGATAATTTTACTTGGCAATATTGATCAATGAGAGCCTAAGGAGAATAAGTACCTTCATCCACAGAGTATCTTTTAAACTTAATATGTTTATAATTGTACATAGTAGAGCACATTTTCTAATGAATTATTTTTAGTAGTGTTCCCACTTTCCAGTCAAACTACTTACTCTATTTTTCCAATAAATTGTTTAACCTTGATTTCTAAAGTCCTTGTCAAGCTCTACAATTCTTTCATTTTGTGAAGCAGTCAATATTTTGAAGCACAAAATGGTGCAACTTACACCCCAAAGAACTGCTCTCGTAGATGGTAAATAACACAGATCTTTGTGATGGGGTATTAAATGCTAATTGAATGAACAGCCAAAACCACATGAAATAAACCCATGAAAAGATTTGTGTCTATTTACTTTGCAAGTTAGTACTTTCAAAATACCATTATTTATGTCTGTGTGATGTTTATTACTCTGTGTGTGTGTGTGTGTGTGTGTGTGTGTGTGTGTGTGTGTTTCCCTTCATGCCCCACCTTTTAAGCCAATGGGTGGAAATACTAGTTTCTTCAGTGAGACTTGCTTTCAATTTTTCACCTCAACGCTGTTTTGCATTATTTTTTAATTCTATTCATTTTTGGAAGAGCTCTCCATTATACTTACGGGAGTCTACTCCAGATTCCAGCTGTAGTTTATGCCAATTCTCTTTTTTGTTTTTCAGTATTTCCTTTCCCCATGCCAGGAATTCAGTTTGGATGGCCCTTTCACATAACTTGCCTGGGGGTCTCATTAATAGCCCTTTGCTTCAATTCCACTTGCATTGTCTATTTTGATATATGGTCCTATTTGGACAATTACTGCCTTTGAAGATTTGTGTTTTTAGGCCGATGACACTTTCCGTATTTATTGATCTCTGTTGAGCTGTGGTTTTTGTGCTTACTTTCAGCATGTCACTTACAACCTAAATGAGAGATTTAGTGCCCACGAGTTACAGATGTGCTTTTGCTTCACTTCCATCTGTTTTCCTGTCTGAGAAATTCCTAGGAAAGGGTTTACACTGTTTGCTACAGCTTTTTTTTTTTTTTTTAATTGAATCAACTCTGATTCTACCTGAAAAGGACTGCTTCACATGCCTAGATTTACCTAATTGAATGTGCTAAATCTTAGAAACTGAGTTGTTTAGGATAGTGTATTACACCAGTCCTGTATTTCCAATAATTTTTATGAGTTTCTGAAGTAGTTAGAAAAACATGCTCTCCCTTTCTGTTTGCTTAGTCATTAACAGCAAATCATAAATAGTCATCTCTAAATACGAAGTGTTTTTTTCAGAAAAAAAATAATTGCCTTGAAAGCCTCTATAGAATTTATCCATTAAAACTTAGTGTGTTTAATACCTGCCACAAAAGGTTTTGTTTTTTGTTTTTTGTTTTTTTTCTTGTCTATCCTTTTCCTTAGATGTTTGAGTTTGTATATTTTTATTTCCTCTAAGGTATTTCAAGATTATTAGTAGGTGAGGTAAAAGACTCTATGTTATTATATGTCAAGAATTTTGGGGGGCTTCCTAAGTATCAGAAATGGGACAAAAACCTTTGAAAATAGTAAAGGGCAAGTGCCAATAGATCTTCCTCTAGTCAAGAGAAATGCTATCCATAAATTTCTCTTTATATTAAAAAATGCTTATAATTTCAGTTGCCAAAGAAAATAAGTGAAGAGATATTTGTTTCTACATGTTATATTTCTACATGTTCTATGTTACATAGTTGTTTCTACATTTGTTTCTACAACTTAACTTACCTGAGTTGGTGGCCAAATATGGTTAGGTGAAAACTCACAACCTTATTTTTAAAATTCATATTATTATTTTTGCCTTTACTTTTTAGTGGTCAGACCCTTTTTTTTTAATCTCAATGAACCAGGTACATGAAACATAGTTATAGCATTGCAACTATTGCAAAAGAAGACCCACAGGCTAAAAAGTGAATTTCAACATAGTTTGTTTCATTTGATTTAATGAGCATAACTTCACTATCTTCCATTAGTTCACTTAATGTATTGAAATATACTCATTTAAGATCTTCTTCACAATATAGTAATATAGGTCAATATATGGCATACACTTCTAATGAGTGTCCTTGGGGCTTATGCCAGGTTTCACTTTTTGTTTCTACCATGTCATGGTCATAGTTTCAACCTTCTGAATAGGCCACCCTGAGTTTGGATTATCCTTATCATTATTTATTTATACAGCCCCATGAAGATCATTTGTACTAAGTTTTCAAAGAAAGATTCTAAAATCTGTCTCTAGAAATAACCCAGTGAAGATTGAGACAACACAGATAGATGTAGATTGGACAGTTGCTGTGGGATCTATTATAAATGACAAATCAAGCAAATAATATTAATGATGGATTGAAATATAACAGGCATTAAATCAAAAAGATAAAAGTATTAAATTTCTCTTATCTTATTTGTTGAATTTGTAAAAATGGCCAACAGGAAGCCTGTGTGTTTGCCTCCGTGTTAGTTTGAGTAATGGAATAGGTTTTTATTAATTTGTAATACTGTAGTATTTATATCACGCTTCAAAAGAAGGTGAGTAGTATTAATTCAAACTAAAATCTATAAGCATAAGTGTTACTAATGGGTAGAACAGGGAGTGAGGCACACAAAGGATGCATATATCATGGTTTTCAAAGAGTCTGAGAATTTCATTCTCTTGCTTGCACAAAGATACAGAAGAGCAGTATTAGGCAAAATAACTAAATGTTAAGCAAAGAATAATTTATAACCTCTAACCCCAGCATCAACTATTTTTTAAAGTTCTTAAACTTTGTCATTATCCAGTTTCTATTGATTTGAAAATAGTATCCTTTAACTTAAACTCATTAATAGGGTTACAAATCTCTGCATACAAATTAGTAGATTAACAAAACACTTGTTTTCAAATATCTTGTAAACTGATTTTATAAAATCTTCAGGATTTAAGAGCATAGGAGCTGAAAGTCAATTATTACATTTTCCAAAAGCCACTATTATCTAATATATAGGTTAAAATGACAACGTTTATAAAGTACTGAGGGATCCTTGAAGAAGATGGATGATATATACAGATAAAATCATGTTTAACAGAGGAACCCAGCATAGTGACCCAAAGGTCAAAAGGCACACTCAATAAAAGTTCAGGTGTGACAGCTGCTAGCTACTTTACATGTCTATGTAAGATTTATAAGAGTTTGAGTTTTTCTGGGACAGTAGAAGGAAAATGTAATGCCATATTACCCTGCTTTAAGTCTGATCTACCTATTAGTAGACGCTATGATTAGAAGATCTTAGTAATTCGTAACATGTAGCCATCATACCATCGAACGACTCAGAGGTACTATATTTTAAAGCTGCTGAAGTATTGCAAATTGTGGTTTGTTTTGTCTTTATTTTTTCTTTTTTTAATTAATCATTTTAAATTAAGAAATATTGCAAACACCTAGAAAAGTACAGGAAAAAGAAAACAGGCAGCCTCTCTACTTACCACCCAAATTGAACACATGTGATCAGGCTTGTTTACACATAATTTCTTTGTTACTTTCATCTGCATCTTTGAGTAGAGGGTGTCAAGGCTTTTGGAAACCTGACTACAAAAAGTGAATGATAAACAGTGTAGAGACTCACAGAAGTGACTGGTGACTAAGAACTGCTGATTTTGACATCTTAATAATAAATCTGTTGTGTTAGTGAGATGGTTGTATTCTTTAGAACTTCACAAAAATAAGCAAGGAGGTGACAATTTAGTACAAAAGTGGTTACCTCTCTTTCAGCCCTCTCCTGGGCTTAAAGTTCTTAGAGGAGATTGTGTGGATATGCAAACAAATCCAGGGACTGAGAAACTGGTCAACAAAATCCACCCAACTGACATTTCCCTGCAGGAGAAATACAACTCCTTGTGAGTTGAACTTTGCCATCTCAGGTCATGCTTCTGGATGTCTGTAAGAGTTACTATCCAGTCATTAAATGCTTATAATCCATTCCTGAGTGCTATTATCTCGGGAACTGTATTTGTTTCCCTTCTGACCACAGGTGGCTTTCATCTTTGGCTTGGATTTTTTTTGGTTTTGTTTTGTCTTGGTTTTTTATCTTTTTATTTCTGAGGGGCTAGAGAAGGCTGTAGGATGGGTAGGTAAGATTATTTCATTCAAAAAATTTCATTTTTTTTTTTAAATCAGGTTAAAAGAAATGCAGGTACTGTATAAATCCCTTCTCTGTCCTTCAAATCTAGATAGGATTATTCTACTAGTTAGAATGTTCTCATGGTTACCTTAAATATCAGTGATAATTATAAATAGAAAGGGAGGCAATGTTTGAAAATGAACATTTATTGTCACTTTTACTTAGTAAAATGTTTAAAAGAGGATACAATTGTTCATTTTTATGAAGTAATACTGTGTATGCCTGTTAAAGGAATGTCATTAAGCTGATATTCTGCTTATATATGTATTCACTTAACAAAATAATTTCAGCACATATTCTGAGTTGGGTAAGCCAAACTTGAGTCTCTGGCATTATATTCATGATCACTGATATCTTTGTTTATATTTATTGAATCAACACTATTTTCAGTATTCACTGCTGACCCTCTCAAAACATACAAATGTAGGCAAAGAAAATTTAATAAATACTATCAATATATAAGAATGCATTAAAATAAAATTGTTTTTTACCAGTGCTCTTCTTAGCACAACTAGAAAGCAGATGAAAAATGTAAAGATTAGATATATTACTTTAAAAAGATCTAAGTCAAGGGTCACGAAATAGATGGGGAAATATATTTTTAAATTTATTTAAAATTATCTTAGTTTCTGATAATTCCAGATATACATCTTCTCACTGGAATCCTACTATATGTGAACACAGAACTCATTGTTACATTAGGAGAAAGATTCAATATTTTTGCTCATTCTTATTAATGTATAGACTTTTTTTCATAAATGATCTGAGGATATTGGCATTAAAAATAAGTCACATCTAGATAAATCTGTCTGCATCTGCAGACATCTGTAATCATCCAATAACTAGCTGAAATATACTTTATTTTTTAACAATGATACTCATAATAAAGGTATTGTATATAAAATATAAATGTAAGAGCAATTACTGACATTTTTTATGAGAGTCACTATATAGAATATATTATGCATTTTCTTAAAAGGAAACTGATTATTTAACTTCCTTACCAATTACTAAATTTTTTAGTAGTTCTTCATATGAACTTAATAACATACAGACACTCTGGCCTGGCATTAAAGCTTTCCTTGATCTTACCCCAATTTACTTTTATAACTTTTTCCTTCACTATTTTAATTGATCTCAGTCTTCAACTAAACACAGTTTATCCTGATTCTCCCTAGATGTGCTGGATTGTTCCACCCATTGTCCTTTTCCCTAGTTTCCAGCGCTAAGTGTATTTCCCGAACCAATTTCTCCGTATGTAGTTTGGTCCCATCTATTATTGTAAAAAGTTAGCATTAAATCCAACTCTTCAGTGAAGCTTTTGCCATTTTCCCACTATAATGAAACTTTAGAGGAAACTCAAACTCCTTGGCCCTTAGTCTATACCATTCTGAAATTTTTTTCAATTTTGTCTTTTATTCTTAGTTATGTATTAACTACTAATCATGTCTTCATTGAACAGTGATAGGGATTTAGTGACATATCGGGAGTTGAGTGGAGGGAATTTTAGGGAGTGCATTGTCTAGCAAGAATTAAAAATTATTCAAAAACCAATTAAAAATTATTGTGCTTTTTATTATCACCACATGCCAGTAATTGTAAACAGTATCAGTGACAATATGCTAATCATAGAAGAGTCTTTTCAGTCTAGATTTTAAATTGTTGTTTACTACTGTGTATCTATTATGTATATGTATATGTGTATATATGGATATTTGTGAAGATAGTCAGCCGCCAGCACACATGTACTCAGTTATACACATGTTCCAAGAGTAAGTTCATAATGATTTGGAATCATTTAAAATTTAAAACAGTGAGACATCTTGCAAACTATGAGGTGTGATAGTTTGTTCCTTAAGTGCCAATTTTTAGTTCGTACATGAAATATTTTATTGAGTGTTGTTGCTTTTAAATTTCAAAGTTATTATTTTAAAATTGTGTGTTATAAACTACGGAGCAAGTAAAGATAATAATAGTTGTTCGTGAGTTTTACAGAACTATTATTGAAAATGTATCTTTTGTTTAGTGGGAAAGGAATGTAAAAAATGATTCACTCTGGGTATCACATACCATAGATGCCCGTGGTGTTAGGTGCTAAGGCTATAAACATACCTCTGGTCTCTGGTTTCCTTTCCTTCTTCCCTTCCCCCTTTCTTCATGCATAGTATTTATATGATTTCAAATTCTCCTGTTTGTTGTAGTCATTTAAATGCCTTTCTGTAATTTAGTTTAATTTCAGAGATAAAAGAAGAAAGTTTCTAGATATTCAGACTTGAAACTTAACAGTTAACTTCTCATTAACTTTACAGAGCATAGATTGATTCAAGGATAAATGATTTTATGTAATTTATACTTAAATGTAAATAAATTATTGGAAAAGATAGGCTCCAGTAGTAATTTAAATAAATTAGTTTTATCATAAGCACAGCAGAGCTAGTTGAGTCAAATGAACGAAAAATCATACTTATTCAGTGTTCACAGGTGTATTAGTCTGTTTTCATGCTTCTGATAAAGACATACTGGAAACTGGGGAATTTATAAAATAAATAGGTTTACTTGGACTCACAGTTTCACATGCCTGTGGAGGCCTCACATTCCAGAAGGCAACGACGAGCAAATCACATCTTACCTGGATGGCAGCAGGCAAAGAAAGCTTATGCAGGGCAACTCCTGTTTTTAAAACCATCAGATCTCGTGAGACCCATTCACTATCACGAGGACAGCATGGGAAAGACCCACCTCCATAATTCAATCATCTCCCACAGAGTCCTTCCCATAACATGTGGTAATTATGGAAGCTACAAAATGAGAGTTGGGTGGGGACACAGAGCCAAACCATATCAACAGGTAGATATTAATTTAAAAATGAGAATATAAATTTTTATGCTGAATTATTGAATACTGTGATTTTTTTTTTTTTTTTTGGAGACAGAGTCTCGCTGTGTCTCCCAGATTGGAGTGCAGTGGCGCGATCTCGGCTCACTGCAAGCTCCACCTCCCCGGTTCACGCCATTCTCCTGCCTCAGCCTCCGGAGTAGCTGGGACTACAGGCGCCCGCCACCACGTCCGGCTAATTTTCTGTATTTTTAGTAGAGACAGGGTTTCACCGTGTTAGCCAGGATGGTCTCGATCTCCTGACCTCGTGATCCACCCACCTTGACCTCCCAAAGTGCTGGGATTACAGGCGTGAGCTACCACGCCCGGCCTGTAATCTTTTTTATTGTGTAATTGATTTAAGTGTTTATGTTTTGCTAAATGCTTAAAGAACATTTTTAATGAATCATTTCAGAGCACAAATAAAGTACGGAAAATATAGATAAATATTATTTAAAAGATTTGTTTTGGTTTTGTTTGCTTTTGAGACAGGATCTTGCTCTGTCACCCAGACTAGAATCAGCGGCACAACCATGTCTCACTGCAGCCTCGAACCCCCGGGCTTAAGCAATCTTTCTCCTTCAGCCTTCTGAATAGCGGGGATTACAGGCACACACCACCACACATGACTAATTTCTGTAGAGATGAGATCCCACTATGTTGACCATACTGGTCTGGAACTACTGGATTCAACTGATCCTCCTGCCTCAGCCTCCCAAAGTGCTGTGATTATAGGCAAAAGGATGGTTTTTATATATGTATTATTATGCATATGTTTATGTTGCATTGATGTTTAATCAGTAAGATATTAAATTTGAAAAAGACTTTTAAGTCTATTAAGAGACATATTGCTAAAGGCTACAAATACTGTTTTTAATCCTATAAATACTATACAAGCCAGTACTAGCATTCATTGAACTCAAGTTGCCTGGGACTATGCTAAGCATTTTATAGACTTTTTTTTTCCCCATTTACTCATCAAACTAACCGTATTTCAGCTGGGTACAGTTGTATGCACCTGTAGTATCAGCTACTCAGGAGGCTAATGTGGGAGGATCACTTGAGCCCAGGGGTTTGAGGCTATGATCTTACCTGTGAGTAATTACTGCACTCCAGCTTGGACAACATAGAAAGACCTCATCTCTGAAAAACAACAACAAAATTAACTAACCATATTTCAAGAGATTTATCATTTTTATCAATGAGGAAGTAGAGACTTAAAAAAAATAAATAGTCTCTTGCAAGTTATGAAGCAAAAAAATTGGCAGGTGGGATTTAATTTCAAGTTGCCTTTACTATAACCTTATATGCATCTACTCATCCAGTAGAGCTGAATTGCTTGTATTGAATTCATTTAACTATGAGAAAAACATTTAAGATTGAGGGCATATACTATCTTTTCCCTTATTTTAAAGTTCAAGGATTCAATATCTGGATCCCGTGTCTTTGTAAACAATGGCATCAATAAAACACTGTAATACCTGTAATAGCTACCAGTTTTCGTGAATGAAAGGATTGTGCTGGTAAATATTTATCTTTTGTTTTTGTTTTTTTTTTTTTTTCCATGTCAGAATGATGTAGGAGGACAACGCAGCCTGATAAACAAGTGGACGACTTTTCTTAAGGCCAGATTGATTTGCTCAATTCCTGGAAGTGATGGGGCAGATACTTACTTTGATGAGCTTCGTAAGTTCCTTCTTTCCTCCTTTCTTGGAAAAGCCTTACTGCCTAATTAAGTAACTTGGCATTTGTTTCCCTTTGGCTCCAATTTGGCCTGATTAATTATAGCTGAGCAAACCTTACAGGAGTGGTTCTTACTGAAATTCACACGCAAAGTACACGGAAGTGCTCTAGGTCTGGGCACACGTAGTAATGCAGTAACTCTTCTCTTTGTAAGAGTCCTCAAAGTAAGTGAAGGAAACAAAACTCCAGCAAGACACAGAAAGGTATGAGCTCTGAAACTACAAAGTTCATCCATTCTCTGTGCAGTCTTTCATTTTGAAAGGAGCCACCTTCTATAGGTAGGAAAAGTTGGATTCCTTGTTCCACGGATGCCCTCTGCTGGCAAGTACAGGAGATTTGGTGAACACTGTCCCTCCGACTTGTTGATGAAAAGAATAAGCACAAGCAGTAGACAGCTTCTTCTATTTCACTTCTCCTCTTCACTCCCTCAAAAACTCCTTCCAAGTCCTAGAATGATTTTTTTTCTTTTTTGGTTGTGTATAATGTTAGCATTATTAGCTTTTAGCTTCTTGAACTTGTTCTTGTTTTTGCCATGTAATGTATAAATGATAATCTGTATCATTAAATTATTTCATCAGTATTGTGTATTTTACAAGCTTAAAGTATATATTGAGTAATCATGGATGACCTCTCATATTGTGTGTAAGCACATTCACATCTTAATCTTTTAAAGAATATTATTCGCACATAACTTACTGTCAATACTGCACTAATTTTGGGGTAACTATTTCCTTACGGTTACCAAATAAGTAAATGAGGCTGGGCGTGGTGGCTCACGCCTGTAATCCCAGCACTTTGGGAGGCAGAGGTAGGCGGATCACTTGAGGTCAGAAGTTCAAACTGTCTGTTAACTAAAAATATAAAAAGTAGCCGGGCTGGTGGTGGGCACCTGTAATCCCAGCTACTCGGGAGGCTGAAGTAGCAGAATTGCTTGAATCCAGGAGGGAGAGGTTGCAGTGAGGAAAGATCGTGCCACTGCATTCTAGCCTGGGTGATAGAGCAAGACTCCATCAAAAAAAAAAAAAAAGAAAAGAAAAAAAAAAGGTAAATTAATTACTAACGACACAATTATAGGACAGAACTTTTTTACATTAGAGGGTAAAAATTACTTATTTT
>NW_012105365.1:6874993-6876471 GCF_000951045.1 Mandrillus leucophaeus
AAATGGTATAAACCAGCAGAGGTAGGACATAATGTGGAGACTCCATCAAAAAAAAAAAAAAAGAAAAGAAAAAAAAAAGGTAAATTAATTACTAACGACACAATTATAGGACAGAACTTTTTTACATTAGAGGGTAAAAATTACTTATTTTTTGGTTTGTATTTTCTATGAAATCAAAGATTTCTAATTGGAAACTGCCTTAGAGATTATCAATTGTACCATACTATACATAGTCAGTGAGAAAAAAACAATCTTATATTTGATTTCTCAAGGCATAATATAGTGCCTCTGTTATTTTAATCTTATAAACTGTTTAGATTTTCAGAGTTTCAGTTGTATTATTAACAAAAAAGCAAATATAATACTGAAAAATAAGAGTAAATATTTATTTTTTCCCTTTAATAGAAGATATATATTTACTTCCCACAAGAGATGAAAGAAATCCTGTAGTATACGGAGTCTTTACTACAACCAGGTATGTTCAGCAAAATGCTTTTAATGCTTCTAGAGAATTGTATATGTATGCAAGCCAATATAGTTATAGGATCTTTTTGTCCCTGCCTTTGTAGTAGCATGTCATAAACATTTTTTTTTTCATTTTACCATTTTACTTAATGTTCCTTAAAAATCATTTAATATCAATGTAAAAATCATATATTTTTTCTTTTTACACCAGCATAGCATTCGCTATAATAATTACCACAAGTTATTTAACCAGTCATCTGAACGTGGACATTTCTGTTATTTCCAAACTCCTACTTTTGCATATAATGCTTCAGTGACTAATCTTGTTCAAATGCCATTCCCCATAGGAACAAATATATCTGTGAGATAAAATCCTAAAATAAATTTTCTGTGTACAAAAGGCATATGCAGACCGGGCTCAGCAGCTCACTCCTATAATACCAGCACTTTGGAAGTCCAAGGGGAGGATGACTTGAGCTCAGGAGTTCAAGACCAGCCTGGACAACACAGTGAGACCCAGTCTCTACAAAAATAAAAATAAAAAAATTTAGCTGGGCATGGAGGCACATGTCTGTAGTCCCAGCTACTCAGAAGGCTGAGGTCAGAGGACTCTTTGAGCCTGGGAGGTGGAGGCTGCAGTAAGCCATGATGGTACCGCTGTACTCCAGCCTAGGTGACACAGAGAGACCCTGTCACCAAAAAAAAAAAAAAAAAAAAAAAAAGTTGTTTGCATATATTAATCATCGTAATTCCAAGATATGTGTCATACTGATAGTACTAAGGAAATACGTGGGTAAATGGTTAAGTTCATTTTTAAGGCTATAATCATGAGATGGGACACTCTTAAGTTTTAAAACATCATCACATGCTATCCTATTATCATTTCCCAGTTACCCTACAAAGATAGGTGTGGCTATTATGAGTATTTCACCGCTTTACTAATTTAGGCAAAGAATGTTTACATTACTTGCTCAAAGAGAAGCAGCCTATTAGTAGTAAAAAAAAAAAAAAAA
>NW_012105365.1:6877196-6909875 GCF_000951045.1 Mandrillus leucophaeus
AAAAAGTTATACTAGCATCTATGAAACTTTCTCAAATAATATGTAGGCCCCCCTGCCTTAATTTTATTGAATTCAGTAATTTAAATTTGACTATGTTCAAAGCACACCCTTACTCCTGTTCCCTATGACTGCCTACATTGTTGGAAATAGTTTTCATATTTTCCAGTTTTGCTCTCAATCGTTATCAATGTATATTGACATCAGCATAGAAGGAATTGAAGATACTGATATTGGTACTGAAGAAAAGGTCTTACTGCCTCCTAGTGAATAAATTTTTAATCTATTTATATGTACAATATAGTTTTTTTTCTGTGGCACAATCCTCATTTAGTTCACAATACCTTATTCATAAACTGAAATGCACTGCTGGTTCAGAATATATCAGAAAACAAAACACTATTTGGTTAATTATAAGATATAGGATGTGAATGTTTAAATATGAGAATAAAGACGATTTCCTAGGAAGCTGCTATTTTGGACTCCATTTTTCTGTTAATTTATATCCTAATGTAAAAAGGTATAAGAAGTGCCTCTAGTCAAGTATCTCAATCCCAGTTCCATTGGCACCTTTCCAATTGCAGCACTTTCTTTGAAGTCACTGTGCTCCACACACAAGGCACGGATATGTGCCAGGAAAATATAGCCCCAAGATAGTTCATTTTTTTCTCCTATTAAGTTTCTGCCCACCCAGAGTTTGAAGTTACAAGTTAGCTCTTTGTTCTTCTTATACTTTATTGGTTTGTTTTTAATGCCATCCTAAAGACCAAGGTGACATTGGAATGTATATCACATCCTTTGTTCAGCAAGAAGACATAATTAACCTGCAATAATGGCAATGCCATTAAGCATGAGGCATCATACCTTTAAAATATCCTAGGCAGGTTCTGTGATTTTTGTGGCAACACCACCTCTATTCTCAGCAGCTACTTTTCTCCCACCTACCTATTTACTGTTACCTCTCTAAAGATTCCCATTAATGTCACTCCAAGAATATTAATAATTGAGTTTCCATGCTAGAGAATCATTAGCTTGTTAATGCTAAGATGTTTGATATATTTCTTAGATCATAAAGGGTGATCTCATTTTTGAAAATGGGAATGATTAAAAGTTTTCAACTCAAAGAAAGTATCTTTTAATTTCTAGAAATAAAGCAAAATAAAAAGACATCTGATTAGTGTTCATTTTTATTAGTTTGCAAAAATTTGAAAAAATTCCTATGGAGTTTTTTGCCTCTTAATACTTTCTCTAATCCTGTGTAATTTTAATTACTTTAAGTATCAGATGAGCTGCTGTAATACATAAACTCATAAATTTAAAGAGGACCAAAAAGAAAAAGATCGTTTCAACATTTTAAAATCAGTTTAATAAAAATCATATAAGTAATTTAGCAAATAATGTTTATAGATATTCATTCATTGTAAGAAAACAAATGAGAGTATTATTATTAAAATATTTAAATAACTATTTTTAAAATAAATAATATCACTTTATTATTTTGTAAGCTCTTTGAAATGCATTACACTATGATAACTTTAAATAAAATAGAAGAACATATAGAAAAATATAACAATCTTTCATGCATATATTCCTCTTTATCCTCCAGGGTTTGTTTTAGATAATTTCTGTTTATCTATTAGGTGTCAATTTAGATGACACCTCCTCCCTGAAAACTTAGTTGGCAGCCCAATACTGGGTACCCATGCATGTTCTACTTTGCTTACCATATTTACTGGCAATGGAGTTATTATTGCACCTTGTTTAGAATTGCTTGGCTATAAGCCACATGAGGACATAGGTACATTGTGTCTACAGTGCTCATCAAATTTAATGTGCTAAGTAAATTTTGTCCACAGCACCTGCTGGTAGTATGTGCTCAATCTATGTTTATTGAATTCATCAGTGAATGATTGAATGATGTCGCTTATTTTTTCAGCTCCATCTTCAAAGGCTCTGCTGTTTGTGTGTATAGCATGGCTGACATCAGAGCAGTTTTTAACGGTCCGTATGCTCATAAGGAAAGTGCAGACCATCGTTGGGTGCAGTATGATGGGAGAATTCCTTATCCGCGGCCTGGTACAGTATGTATCCAACCTAATAATCAAATTATTTTCCTAAGCTCATATTTGATTCCTAATTTAATTGTGACAAATTCTGCTATTCACCAGAGCCACATGTGCTGTAATAACCATTATTTATTTGCAGTGATGTATTAGCATTTTCATCCTTCATTTAAATTTAACGTTTCACTAAGAATTTTAGTTACTTTGAGAAACAATGGACTATGTCATAAGGATGTAACCATGCTGACAATATGGACCTTATCCCCAGCATGTTTATGTTTATAGAATCACTGGAAAGATTTAGATATCTAGAATGACAGCTATTCTAAATTAGATGGAAATGTCAAAGAAGTATTATTTCTCACATACAGCTCTGCAGATAGCTCTAGTCTTCTAATCCCCACTTCTACTTTGAAAAGACCACGTCATAATGGTTCACTTAATTTATCTCTTTTTTGGTATGCATTTATCTTTTCTTTACTTAATTGTACCTTAGAATAACATGCATTTTTTAAATGGGAAAGGAATTTTAGACAACCCTCAGTCAAAATTTTTTTTCAAATAGTATAAATCATGTTTAAAGCACAAATAATGTAAGAATGTATTTTAAAGTTTATACAGTTGTTTAAAACAAAAAACAACTGCAGTTCAAAATGCTGTTATATGCATTTTAAGTAAAAGGATTTTTAAAACGTTTGTTGATATTACTATGACAGTTTAAGTTATATTAACATCAGGATTATTTATTGACCTAATATTAGAGGAAAAATGTGTTTTTTCATTTTGGATTTATTCTGAATATTACAACCAAGAGGTATAAAATGATTACCAAAATATCTGAGAAAAAATATTGACTTAACTCCTCAAGTTTTACTGAATATTATCTTTTCATATGTTCATTCTTAAAGGAGAACCAGCTGGTAGATATGCTTTCTGAATTCTGTTTCCATCTTCCTGTTATATAACTTAATTAAATTTGGGAAGCATACTATACAACCATCTCTATTTTCCCCTTAATAATTCCTCAATATAAATTTGTTTCAAGGATGGTTTCTGACTTGATTATAAAGTAATAACGATGTTTGTGAAAGTGTGGTTTTTTTTTTAAATAATAGCATGATTTTCAGGAGTCATTTTTTAATTTTCTCACTTTTTAATATTGTGATAAGAACATTTAACATGAGGCCTATCCCCTTAAATTTTTAAATTTACCATCCATTATTATTGAGTATAGGTACAATGTTGTACAGCAGATCTCTAATGCTTGTTCTTCTTAACTAACAGAAACTTTATATCCACTGATTGGTAACTTCCTGTTTTGCTCCCTCCTAGCCCTTGGAAACCACCATTCTGCTTTTTGATTCTATTATTTTGACTATTATGGATACCTTATATAAGTGGAATCATGCAGTGTTTATTTCTCTGCAAATGGCTTATTTCACTCAACATAACGTCCTTAAGATTTATTCATGTTGTTGCAGAGTGTATGTAGAATTTCCTTGTTTTTCAAGGATGAATGCAGTCCCATTTTATGCATATACACACACACACATCCCATATATATATCTCTATATGCACATATAGAGATATATATGTATCACATGTATATAGATATATACATATATGATGCATATATCATATATAAATATATGTATGATGTGTGAATGTCTAAATGTATCGTGTATCATATATACATTTATATATATGATACAAGTCTCATATGTATATAGATATATAATATATAATTCCAGATATATTGTATACATATAACGCGCAAACACACACACACTGACCATAAATTTTCTTTATCCATTCATCTATTGACAGACATTTAGGTTGTTTCCATGTCTTGGCAATTGTGAATAGTGCTGCAGTTATCCAAGAGTGATAATATTTCATATATCTTTGATATCTGAATTTTGATTATTTTAGATAAATATCCTGAAACAGGATTGCTGCATCATGTAGTAGTTCTATTTTTAATTTTTTAAGGAACTGCCACACTGTTTTCCATAGTGGTAGTACCATTTTGCATTACCACTAACAGTGTGCAAGGGTTCCAATTTCCCCACATCCTCCTTAATACTCACCTTTTGTTTTTATGATATTATCTATATTATCCATCCTGACAGATGTGAAGTGATATCTCATTGTGGTTTTGTTTTCAATATCACTGATGATTAGTGATGAACAATTTTCATGTATCCATTGGCCATTCATATGTCTTCTTTGGAGAAATGTCTATTCAAGTACTTAGCCCAATTTTTAATTAGGTTATTCTTTTCTTTTTTTGTCAGAGTCTTGCTCTGTTGCCCAGGCTGAAGTGCAGTGGTGCAATCTCGGCTCACTGCAACCTCCTCCTCTCGGATTCAAGCAATTCTCCTACCTAGGCCTCCAGAGTAGCTAGGATTACAGGTGTGCACTACCACACCTGTAATTTTTGTATTTTTAATAAAGACTGTGTTTCACCATGTTGGCCAGGCTGGTCTCGAACTCCTGACCTCAGATGATCTGCCCGCCTCATCCTCCCAAAGTCCTGGGATTACAGGCATGAGCCACTGGACCTGGCCTAGGTCATTCTCTTTTTTAACTATTTTTTATTCATTGAATATCATAGCTGTACTTGCTAGTTTCATTTACTTATATTTGAACAGTAATATAGCACTTAGGATATGGGGATATTCTTCTAGATGTTTTACAAATATTAACTTCCTTAATACTGATCATAATCCCATGAAACACATGCTATTATCATTAATTCCATTATGCAGATGAGGAATGTCAGGCACAGACGGATACAGTAACTTGCTCAGGATCACAAAGCTAATTAGTAATAGGACTGGGTTTCAACCCCAAGCTCCAAATTCTTGGTTTCTACTGTGATTCAAGGTCATTGTTCTTACTCTAAGTCCCAGTTATTAGTTTTTATACTATGATATTGCACTATAAAAATGTTAAATTAAAATTTTTAACCTTCCATAGGAGAGAGTGTGTGTGTGTGTGTGAGAGAGAGAGAGAGATTAAAATTGGGAAACGGCTCTAGCTGGGTAAATTTTACGGTATTAATACTTTGGGATTACATATTATAGACTGTCACATTCTGAGCCTTCTCTTACTACATGAGCTTTTTGGCTTTGGGTTGTTTTTGTTTTTATTTGTTTTTAATAACGACTGTCACCATTCAGGCCATTTTTTTTTTTTTTTCAATTATCTAGATATCATAGGAGAATGAATTGGAAGCTGAAACTATTCACATTTATTACAACAATAGCAAATTATTTGCATATGTAGACATTGAGTCCTATAATACTCAGAAATAGAAAATAATTATCAAAATGACTATATGCTGATGCATCACGGTTACATTATTTTCCAACTTGAGTGTAAGTTAAGATGCTTTACAAGTGGTGGTTGTCACCGCTTTCCCTGCTGCTGCCTAGAACAGCTGTGAATGTCATGCAAAGCTTGAAGAGAACTCCCGTTTTACATGACTGTCCTCATAAGTACACATACACTTCTCTGAAATATGAGTAAATGACTCCCCAAAAGTAGGAAAACAAAAATGTCAGTGAGGAGTGTCTTTCATTGATGAGAAAAGAAACACCAAATTATGTTCAACATAGTGGTCTCTTCTGCTGGCTACTCAGAATACAGTCTTTATGCTGTAAGAAATTGTCTTGAAAGTTCAAAATTATTTAGCAAATAGCCTGTATCTAAACCATCAAATAAATACTTAATTTTTCCTTTCTAACAACTTGAGAAAACAAAAGCATTATTAGGACTAAAGAAGGGTCATTTAAGAGAGTTATTACTCAATTTTTTCTCAACATTAATATTTATCAGACAATTTCTATGCCTTTAAAAATATGTAAAAGCATTTGCACCTGAAGTTGAGCTCTGAGAACCATGCCTAATAATGAATCTTTCCACCGTAGCCTCTATTAAGGCGATAATCAGTTATAGAGACAGAAAGACCAAGTCTCCCTCTGGAAGACTCCACCGAGAAAACTCTCTTTCATCAAATATTATGTCCCTTTATAGAACAGAGAGATTTTAAACATGCCAGTTACTGTCAAAATGTATTTATTTATTTTTACAGGCGTGGTTAAAGGAAGGAGGATTTTCTTTTTGTTGTACTGAATTAAACTGTTATATCTATGCTCTCTTTAGATAAGTAGAAACCACATAATATAAATTTATTAGTATGAGACTAACAATATTGAGGTATTTTAAAATATTTTTATTGATCAACCCTATCCAATTGGTTCTGTGTTAGAATAGTGACAATCATTTCCACTAACATATTTGCGGACTTTATATAGAAATCTGTGGTAGCTAAGGACATCAGCTATTTCCAAATAACTAGTTACTTATGTATTCTCTTTGAAATCACTGTGACCAAATTTGAAAATGTCTAAAATCATGCATAGATAGGTAGCCTTTTACTTCATTGCTTCTTCAGTCATTTTTACAACATCTTGTTTTCTATTAGCATTAAATGCTATTAGTCTGCTTTTCTACGTTATGTCTTATATTTAGAATACTGATGTTGAATTTAGGAGCATCATGTATGTGATGTGAAAATCTGTTATACAAATACACTTTACAGAAACTAACTTTACCATTAATAACACTACACATAAAATCGTTGAAATTATATTTCACAGCATATTAGGTAACTATGCTTATAAAATTTGAGAATGTAAGAACTGGAGTGAATGATAAAGACCACATAATTCACCCTCATTTTACAGGGGAGGGAATGAATACCCAGAATAATTAAATAACTTTACCAATATCATATTGCCAAAAACAGCAGAATGAAGAGGGATGTTGAATTTTCTGATCAATCTTCTCTCTCTATTCGTTTATATTATCTAATATGCACTTATTTCCTAATATATATCTCACTGATATACTGCCAAATGTCCCACCTAAAATTAGCTGCATTGAATTTTACATTATCTCCTGGCATTCTTTATTATTTGTTTTCTAAAAGCAGCCCAATTTCAGTAATTTTTGTTTACATGAAGTTATGATTCTATTTCTCTAAATATCCAGCATATTTTGATCAAAGTCATGATTTAACACTCCTTGCGATCCAGACACTCTGATAAGCCCTTATATGTTATCTCACTACATTCTTAAAACAAACACATAGGTATTATTATCCCAATTTTATAGATAAGAAACAAGCCCAGTGAGGGTAAACATATGTTCATGATCTCACAGCTTATGGATTGTTATGACTGGAATTAAACTTACTCTACTTAACTCCAAATCAAAAGCCATTAACCCACCTTTTGTTCTACCTTCAAAATGATAACAAATGAACAACCAAACAGAACCTTATGCTATTTTTTCCAGAGATTTGTCTATTCTCTGCACAAATAATAATGAATTTTGAAACCTTATTACACTTATTTATCTTACTGCAATTCAGAGGAACACATCTTACTTTAATAAAAGTATTGCTGAATAATTTGCTTTCTATGAAATTGTTAGAACCTTTACTAAAAGCTGTATTACACTTAAGTTAAAGCTTTAACATAGATTACTTTAAAAAAAATTGTTTTTACATTTTCTGCACCTGTATTGCTATTAAGATTGAATTCTAAGTTGTTCTCCCAGTAGTTACTTCTGTTGACATTATCACTCAGTTAAATAAACACTACAACTTGCAGTGTGCCATGCTTACTTTAAGTTTTTGGTTTTGACAGAATGCTATACTTCTTTGACAAAAAGTCAAACTTAAACTCCTAGCTTAACCGTTACATCACTGCTCTGCAATGTTAATAAGCCTAGAAATGCAAGGATGCAAAAGGATATATTATAGAATGCCTTCACTTCAAGTGATTCTTCCGCCCTCTGCTGTCCAGATAGAATATTTGAACAAGCCATATTTTGTT
The DNA here is from genome assembly GCF_000951045.1 of Mandrillus leucophaeus. Classification (NCBI taxonomy): domain Eukaryota; kingdom Metazoa; phylum Chordata; class Mammalia; order Primates; family Cercopithecidae; genus Mandrillus; species Mandrillus leucophaeus. The sequence continues at coordinate 6,885,166 of NW_012105365.1, forward strand.
CAGGAGGATTTTTTCAATCATTATTGACCTGCCGGGTCTTGGTAATAGGAAGTTCCAAGTGAAATAAAATATTAAAGAGTCCATGATACAGTGAATCAATCATACAGATCAGAGACAGAAACCAAATTGAATCCAACCCAAAATAACAAACTACTAGAAAACCCAGAATGTAAGAAAGATTTGTAAAGGCAGAAAATTTCCAATTTGATAGTTGATTTTTTTATAACTGATGTACTCTGCAGTTTTATTTTGTGTTGTCAAGGTATTTTTAAGATTTATGTGTAAATGTAAAGTATTGATAAATGTTTGCTCAAAAGTGAGTTTCAGTTTTAAACCATTCCCTTATCAAAAAGAATGCATGTTTTACTTTTCTTGAATCCTTTTGCCACCATTTTTAAACAACTACTAAATGTTTGATTTTGTAAAAATAACAATTCCTTTTTAAATTCTATTTACTCCCAAATTGTTATTGTGTTAAATGTTAGTTGTTTTAGTTTTACTTTTACAGATAAAAGTTTACACATGAATTTTCCAACTAAGTCTCCATTTTTTGGTAGGAAATAAAAGGAGGTAGTTATAAGTACTTTTTAAATATTTCATAAGTTCATTTTACTATGTGGACGCTGATGAACATAAAGCCATGATAATTTCTATTAATAGCTCAACCATGAGAAAAGCCTTTTATTTTTACTTTTTTGTATCTACATAGTTTAAAAAAAATAGGTGGTGAAAAATGGTGATTCTAAGGATTCCTGAAAATTTCTTGGTTCAAAAATTTGAAACAAAGCCATATTTAAGGAACATCATAACATGGTAAGAAACATCCCGGGTAGAATACCTAGAGACTGGACTTCTCACACCAGCATTGCCTCTTCCACTATCCAACACTGGAGACACTAAGTAAATGCTCATTTTCAGCTCAAAATCTTTTTTTTATTCAGGGGTGGAGGTTGTGGTTAGTTTTCTTTTGTTTAATCTTTTTTTGATACCAACTTTAAATACAGTTTTGTTTAAGACATTCCACTTACAATACAATGTTTATAAAGTGCAATGTTATTTCCTTTCCTTGTGCACATGTTCCATATTCAAGCATTGAGAATGCCCACTAATTTATTATAGCAACTTGACCTTAAAACTGCCATAGAATTTGCAGCAAATTTGGGTTCTTCGGTGCTTTAACTGTGTAGAACAATGCTTCATCTATACTTGGGTTACCTTAATCAACCTCTTCAGTGGTGGGCCCTGAAAATCACCACCAGAGGCAGGAGCTCTACCACCAGGAAATCCCCCTGACATTCCTCCTAGCATGCCTTCTGCACTCTAGTCCAGTTTGTTTGTGATGGACTTGCAGACTTCTCCAGCTCTTGCTGTGCATGTTCAAATTCTTCCTTCTCTGCAGTCTGATTCTTATCAAGTCAGTTGATAATTTCATGGCACTTGCTAAGAATCTACTGTTTGTGCTCACTGTTAATCTTGACTTGAAGTTTCTCATCTTCAACAGTTGCTTTCATGTTGAACACATAGGAATCAAGTGAATTTTTGGATGAGACCTTGTCCCTCTGCTTCTCATCTTCAGCTTTGTATTTCTTAGTTTCCTGGAACATAGGCTCAATGTCTTCCTTGCTCAAATGGCCCTTGTCATCAGTGATAGTAGACATTGAGGATGCCCTTGGCATCAATATCAAAGGTAACTTCAATCTGATGAACACCAAGGGGTGCAGGAGGTATGCCTGTGAGCTCAAACTTGCCAAACAAGTTTTTTATCCTTGGTAATGACATGCTAGGCTTGTCAGAGTAGGCAGTGAAGGTCTGTGTCTGCCTGGTAGGAATGGTAGTATCACACTTAATGAGGACAGTCATGACTCCATCAGCAGTCTTAATATCAAGTGAAAGAGGAGTGACATCCAAAAACAGAAAATCTTGAACATTTTGAGATGTCTCCAGATAGGACAGCTGCATCATAAGCAACAGCTTCATCAAATGATACGCTCATTCAGTTCTTTTCCATTGAAGATGCCTTGGAGAAGCTACTAAATTGTGGGGATACAATTAGGACCACCAACCAGGACAATATCAGGAATCTGTGGTTTGTCTAGTTTGGCATCTCAAATGGATTTCTCTGTGGGATCTAGAGGACAACAGAACAGGCTCAGCATTCAATTCTTCAAATTGGGCACAGTTAATGGAGATACAGAAGTTGATTCCTTCATGAAGAGAATTGATCTCAGTACTGGTTTCGGTGCTGAAAGAGAGTATGCTTAGCACGTTCACAAGCAGTACGGAGGCACCGGACAGCTCTCTTGCTCTCACTGATGTCCTTCCATGTGTGCACTTGAACTCACCAGTAAAATGGTTAACAATGCAGTTGTGAAAGTACTCTCCACCTAAGTAGGTGCCACTGGCTGTAGATTTGGCCTCAGAGATTCCATCCTCCATAGTGAGGACCAAAAACACCACCTCCCAGGTCAAAGATTAGCATGTTTCTTTCAGCTCCAACCTTTTCCTCTAAACTGTAAGCAATAGCAGCGACAATTGGCTCACTGATAATTCCAAGTACATTGAGACCAGCTATAGTTCCAACATCTTTGATAATCCTGATGCTAAGAGTCATTAAAGTCATTAAAGTAAGCTGGCACAGCATTGGTAACAGTCTTCCCAAGGTAAACTTTTGCAATTTCCTTCATCTTTGTCAGAACCACAGAAGACACCTCCTCTGGGTAGCAGCTTTTTGTCTCTCTCTTGTACTCTATTTGGACCTTAGGCCTGCCAGCATCATTTACCACCATGAAAGGCCAGGGGGTCATATCACACTGGATAATGGCATCATCAAAATCACATCCAGTCAGACATTTGGCGTCAAAAGTCATGCTGGCACGGTTCATTGGAACTTGATTATTTGGAGTATCACCAATCAATTGTTTGGCATTTGTAAAGGTGACATAGCTTGGCATGGTTTGGTTTCCCTGATCATTGGAAGTTATCTCTACTTTTCCTTGCTGGAAAACACCCATACAATAGTAGGTGGTGCCAAGATCAATACCAATTGCAGGTCCATGAGCCACGGTTGTTTGTGTGCACACTCAGCTCAGATTGCAAAGTGAGACGCAGGAACCCCAAAAGCTGCCGCTGTGTTCAATGAAACCCTTGTTTAATACTCCTTTTATGTTGAGAAAACAAACATTAAGTCACATAAAACATCAAAAACACTAAGCTAACCTCCTTCTTCCTGCTAATTGTCTTCCATGGTTTTTCTTCTGAATATATGTCCTTTTAGTGAGAAAATAAAATAAAATAAAATACCCTATAAATCTTGATTAGCAAAATTTGACTAAGAATATTCTGTAAAACTTTATTAAGAAAAAAAATATATATTTTCAACTACCACCAATGTAAAATAATGAAATGTGTCCCCTTCTGCAAGATTTCAAATCTTTGTCTTAAAAAAAGGCCCCATCATGTACAACTCACGTTGGTTTTCACTAGAGAAAATAAAATATAAATGCTAAAACTTTCCTCTTTTGCTGTAGGACCTTTATTGTTCCTCTTTTTTGCTATATGATAAAACCTGCAAACTTGAGATATAGGTTTAGATATGTCTGACAGTCATTTATTTCCCATCAAATCATTAGATTTTCTAACATTGTAAGAGTCATTGGAAATTATGAAGTTCTTTTGATTCTGGATCCACTGAAAAATTCATCTTACAAATGCACTACCATGAACCATCTCTGGGTCCTGGCATACCCTTCTGTTGTAGAAAGGTCTTTTTCACTCTAACATATCAAGGCATCACTGCCATGCCTGAGCTTGGTTTCTGATTTTGCTTTACAAAAGCAAACCTTGGAGAAGATGGATCATAGGATAATAACACATAATATCAACAATTGGGATTTCATAGTGGACTTGAAGTACATAATGTGTTCTTCAACTAGAACTGGAATATTGCTTAGAAATTCCAACTTTTACCTTGGTTGATCTTCTCAACAGCAAGGGTTTGAGGTAACCATGGATTCCACAAGTCAAAACTCTTTAGCTACCCTGTTGTCTCTTCCTGCTCCACCTAAACTATTTTACTTAAGCTTCAGCATGATTCTAAATACATTCTTTTCCTAAAGAGCTGATGTTTCTCAGAATATATGTATTTCTTAACCTCATACATTAGATTTTAATTGTAAACTTTGCTGATCCTGTTAAGTAAGAGTTTTAAAAGACATGTTTTACAGTTGACTTTCAAAGATAAGTGTAACTTACCAAAACAAAAAAAAAATGTAATTCAAAATAATATCCAGAACTTTCTATTAATTTGTCTAGTGTTGGACTATAGTAGTCTTTCCAAAGGACACTGAAAACTACAAAGTATGATGCAAGAATTCTCTCATAGTGTCTCACACTATCTTCCCATTTGTGTGCCTGAGGAATGTAGCTAACATCTTATTGTTATTGTTTGTTTCATTTAAGCAAGTCTTTCCTAATTAATTCAAAGTCTGCAGAAAACTTTTGGGGATATCTCATTTTAGGCATCAGTAGCTCACTCATGTCTCTCTAGCATATTGCATTCACAGTTTTATTTTCTCTTTAATATTTGTTCACTCCATTACCTTCCACTTATTGGATAACAATTACTTTATCATCTCTCTAAATTACTGAGGATATCTCTAGTTCTGTTCATTCAGTCCTGGTTTTGGTTCTAGAAGGGAGCAGCAGAGGCAGGACTAGACTGTGGACATTCTGAGTCCAGATTCCTAAAACAGATGACACTAGAGGAGATGTATCATATATCACTGTCATTTCCCTTTAACTGTGTGTAGGCCATTTTTCCCTAAAATGGAGATAGTCAAGAGACTTCCAACAGGAATTGACCTTTCCAACTGGCTTCAGCTTTATTTTCCAGAGGGCAAGTAATTTGCTTTTAAAATTAAGTTCTTCAAATCCCAGGCTATTTACTGTGTTCAATAGTGTTTTGCTTTTTCTGGCATAGAAATCCCTCTAAGAGAAAGGGAATCTTAAAGAGAAAGAGAGGGAGAGGGAAGGACAGAAATTTACCTCTATATGTTTGCCCCAGGCCTCTTTGTCTCTGATGTTTAATATAGGATCTTTCCTTGCCCTTATCTGTTGTAGATTGACTCTTCGATGAATAAGCAGGGGGATAAGATGGCAACTGTTACATTTGCATTTTTACTCTATAAATAAAACTCAAGCTTCTGAAAACGAAAGCCTAGTTCTGTCTTTCCTTTGCTATGTCTTCCCTCGTGTTAGTCATTCCTCTGATTTGTTTAAAAGGAAACTGCAACCTGTAGAGAATAGCCTGAAGCTGCAGGGAGAAAAATCCTTTGGCAGCTATCTGGGGTCTTGCCAAGGGGAAAAGTTCTCTCATTGGATAAAATCCATTTTTCTCCTCTTATCCATTGCTTCCCACTCCACTACTAAAGGCCCTAGACAAACACACGGACTTGCCAAGCATAACATGATCACACCTAGCCAGCTGTGGCAGCCAGCCATGGGAGATAGGCCCTGAACCAGGGCTTGTTGCTGTCGGGTTTTCCCTTTCATCTCAGGGTATGTCTAGGCATGTTCTATTTTCTCTTCTTCTTTTGCTCTGGTATTAAAATTTCCAGCACAAGAGAAGAATACTGTCTTTGAGTATTTTACAACAGTGGGTAGAGACACAGATACATTTCCTGATTTATTTCCTACACTGCTAGTAGCTAAACTAGCAAATGTAAGAAAACTGAAGGCAGAAATAAATGACCGCCTATGGTATGTTCAGGTGGGCTGTGTTAATACTGAGAAATTAAAAGTACGTACATACAGAGAAAAACCCACTAGATTTCTAATACCTGAGATGTATAGCTGCCATAGGAGAATTTTCTAGAATTTGTTAAAGGAAAATAACTGAATATGAATGACCATCTGCTTTAGATGTAGCATTTCCCTACACTGTCTCTTTTCCTTTATGGAATTTTTCTTTCCTACTTTACTCTTACCTACATACATTGCTTGGCATCTCGTTATTTTTAGATCTGTGTGCGGCACAGCTATATGATATCAAAGCAAAAATTTCCCGGGTTTGAATGTACTAAAATAACAATATTTAATTCAAACTGTACTATCCTAAACCTCAGAGAGTAACTCTACCAAATCATTTTCGTTTGTGCAAGCATAGTGGAGACGCAGACCTGAGATATCACGCATAGCAATTGAGAGGATAAAGATCTTATCCAAACACTGGCAACATGCCATGAGGAAAAGCTGCCATAAGAAAAAATACATATTTTCAAAGATCATTTTATAGTCAATAGAAATCAGGTTTTCCTTCCCTTTTTTCCCCTTAGATTTTATTACACTTAAACCTTTTTTGTTAGAGCAATGAGGAAAATTAATATTTATTTTTTCCTAAATGTTTATATTTTCATTCAGCTATACTTTCTCACATTAAAATTTCTAATAATTTAACAATTTGATATCAAAAACTATGGCTTGAATGTCATGATATTATTTCTTTGAAAACTTTGGCTACTGCACAACTACAGCCGCAAAGTCAAAAGTGATTTTTTCTTAAGTTGGAGGGCTTTTTAAAAAATGAGTGCAGGCAAAATCTTGCTCTGGCTTTGATTCTAATGATACACCAACCAGATTGAACCGCAGGCATTATAAACCTGCTATGAATCGTCTTTGACTGAGCCTCAAACATGCAGCCTATAATTGGACAAGAGCTTTGTATCATTTGAGCTCCATATCCATTTTGAGTCCCTGCTTAATCTGCTTAATGCGGGGTTCTTCCATTATCAAGTTGACGGATTCCGCTTGGCTGAAGGTTAAGTGCTGGAAATAATGATTGAACCTGCAGACTTAGATCTTTAGAACGACATCCAGTTAAGAGTGTGTTAAGTAAATGCAAAGTGGCTAATATTCTAGAACATTTCTAATCTCTCTGATGCAGACCTGGGACAAATAAGTAAATATCAAGAAAGTATCAGTTTCTTAATACCAGACATTGAAAATTTTTGTTAAAGATATTCTTAAGGTATTTATAGGAAAACATTAACAGACTTTTAGTAAAACCTCTTTGACATTTCTTTTAATTCATAATGAGTCACTATTATTTTATTGGTATAAAATTTGGGGTCAAAGTCAAATATTGGAACTAGTTCTAGTATCTTCAGCTCCCTAAGAATGACAGTCTTGAATATTTGATATGAATACATTATGTTTTTGGAGCCTTGGCATGATTCTGATTAGTGCCAAGTATAAATGGTTCAGTTCCATGGAGACTGTTTCCAATTTCTCTAAAAACTGAAATAAAGGAAAGGCACCATTTAAAAAAAAAAAAAAAAAAACTTTCCTTACTGTCAATCATTTTATTCTCCATGACTGCATTAATTGACTAAAGTTTTCCACTCCAAAAGAATGCATTAGTCCATTAGGAATTCAAATATTATAACAGAACTGTTCTATATGAGGTACCTTCCTAAATTGCAATATGTTTAAACATAAAATAGACTTAGGATGTGGGAGAGGTGATATTTTCTGGGGAAAAAAAAAAAGTCTAATCATAAAGTGTTTTTTCCCCTTTATTTTTGGATAAAGGCACATAAAATTCATTTGATTTGGACCATTTTGAACTTTTTACTCTTACCACCAGGGGGCAGGTCATGCTAACTATTGATTTAGTGGATGCTGAAAGGCGCATAAGTCAATTTTAGACAGAAGTATAAAATTCCGTAAGGGTTTCTTCGCAGACTCTTTAGGAGAAGAGCTGTTGAATTGTTCGAAGTGTAATTTTCACACTAATTATAAAAGAAACTACATAATTACAATTTCAAGCTATTAAATACTTTGAAATTAATTTTTGTGAACTGTTTATTTGTTCCTCTTTTATTTTTTAATTAAACATGGTTTCATTTGAACCGAAATTATAAATTACTCAAAGGAAATTGAAAATAATGGCTTTCCACATGTTCTCATGTTTATAGATCAGTTTCTTAACAGTTATTTCAAGTTAGATTTCAAATATCTTCATTAGAAACAATCTTCAGAAGAAATAATCTTCATAAGAAAATAATTCACTATGGAAACGTTAAAAAATGCAGATATAATTTAGAAAATTTTTGAAGGAGAAAACTGGGTTTACATTTATTGGAGGCACACTGCATTTATTTACAAGTACACATGATTCCATATTGACTCTGTTGTCCATTCATTTAATACTATTGTTGATAAGCTATACAAGCTTTGTTGGAAATAAGTGTGAACTTCTCAGGTGCATAAACAATGTCTTTACTTTCCTCCACATTTATTTTCAGTGTCCAAGCAAAACCTATGACCCACTGATTAAATCCACCCGAGATTTTCCAGATGATGTCATCAGTTTCATAAAGCGGCACTCTGTGATGTATAAGTCCATATACCCAGTTGCAGGAGGACCAACATTCAAGAGAATCAATGTGGATTACAGACTGACACAGATAGTGGTGGATCATGTCACTGCAGAAGATGGCCAGTACGATGTAATGTTTCTTGGGACAGGTAAGCTAAAACTGGATTAGGATTTTTTCAAAAGGAATTTTTCATTATTAGACAAAGAGAAGAAGAACTTCAAAAATATTTATTGTTCAAAATCAAAATGAGTAATTATTAGATAAAACCTTGTCAACATTTCTTAAAATTATGTAGCTTTTAATTGATAATCATAAATATCTCCGAACTTCATATTTGAGATTTCAAAATGTATTTGACAGCAATGTGCCTGCTCTACCTTACATGCTTAATACATATTTGTTGAATGATTTTGAACTAAAATTAAACAGGTAGGGCAAAGCAATTTTTATTTTCAAACTTTGCCTTTCCCTCTCTTTACAAGTATACGCCCAAAAGATTCCTTCACCTGATTTTGAGAATCACTAACTTAGTTGACTTAAGATAGATTTTCGAAAACATTAAGCATTACTTTGTGAAGGTCTTTAAATAGAAAGTTCTTGGAGATTATCTTTCTTCTTGAATTTTGTGCATTAAAATGTATTTCATAGACTTGGTTTTTAAGCCCATTGTATTTTCCTTTGCATGTCAACTCAATAACTATGAAATGATTAAAATGTTTTTATAAAAAGAAAAATTTAATCTCAAAAAAGGTAAAAGTATTAACTAATAATGTCATGGAAAGTCTAATGGCAGTAAAAATAACATGTATCATTAAAACAAAAGCACTGTATTCCATATCATGTTATATAACTTAATGGATCAAGCATTTCATAAAGATTAAAAATTAAGAATTTTCAAGAAACAAAACTTTTTATTAGAATAGATATTTAAGAGTTCAAAACAATTTTAGAATAATTTTATTTTAAAAAAAATATGGGTCTTATAGAAGTTAGGTTTATTAGGAAGTATGTGTGTGACGGACTCACAGGACTTTTGTCATCGATTGTCAAACCTGATTATTTTCCAGATGGCAATTCCACAAACCAGAAAAATAAGAGATATTCCCAAGACAACAGAGATAGAAGTTAAAGAGTCAAAAGTAGAATTAATTAGTTGCTATTAATTCCCACAAGTTTGACACTTAATTTGCACCCTCCACCCAAAACTAGGTCTTCAGCAATTCACTGCAATGAACGTCAGTTAGCCACTAGGTGGTACTATCTAACCTTTACTGAGAAAATTTTAGACCTGCTAAGATAGGCTTTTAATTTTGATATTTGGAAAAATGTACATTTAAAATTCTTTAAAATTCCCAGAGTTATTTAAAAACAATTACATAATTCAGACTATTTTGTGCAAACAGGATCTTTACTATATACGTTACTATACTCCAACCCCAGTGCTCAGTTTAAAAATGCCTATATTGTATAAATTAAAGTGGGATTTTTTTTTCTTTTTCTAAACTCTTCTTTTAATTTTCTTTCTGTACTAACCTTACACCTCATGGAATTTCAATGTAAGATGATGTATTTAAGATACCTCTTTTAAAGGTCAATTTTTGGTTTGCATTATCAACCTTGTATTAAGTTGACGTTAAATAATTTTAAACAAATCTTCCATTTCTCATCTATTAATAATGATTCTGAAGATGGAATACATTTGAAGAGTGAGCTACAATTTCCCTCAGATAGCTGCAATGAATTTTTTGTTCATTTGGCAATGTTATTAAAAGAATATGTATCTGTCTTCCATGAACTGGATATAATAACTATTAAATAAATATATATTACATGGAAGGAAGAGAGAGAACTTGTTATTTTAATGTATTGTTAACGTTTTAAGTTAAGGTTCAAAACATTTGCTCTACCCTTGTTAACATTTCAAACAATATTTAAATTAGACATTATATATATTACTTTTGTTAAGAATATACTCTGAATATGCATCCTTTAATATTCTCTCTATAAATGGGTGTTCTACTAGCTAAAAGCTATATTTTAGGAGGACAAAACTTATACATTAAACTTCATTTCATATATGTTTCATTTAATCTCTTTTGTAAGGCATTTAAAGAGGAGGGGAGTAATTTGAAGGTTTCTGGGAATACGCTTACCACTGATTTTTGAGATAGAAACAATGGGATCATGCATTATGCTTTTTTTTTTCAGACATTGGAACTGTCCTCAAAGTTGTCAGCATTTCAAAGGAAAAGTGGAATATGGAAGAGGTAGTGCTGGAGGAGTTGCAGATATTCAAGGTAAGACTTAGTCCAGAGTTCCAGGAGAAGAGATGTTGAAACTGAGTAGCCCTTGTTATAGGGCACCCTTGTTTTAATACATCATCACGTTTCCCAGAGAAGCCTTTGAAATTAGCTTTCTTAGTTTTCTTTTCCCGAAGCAGTGGAAAAAGTTTTATAGGCGACTAGGAATGGGACTCACCTTCCTCTGTAGCATACCGCTGAATTCAGGGCTCCCGGGATTGCCTCTCATTACTGCATTCTCTAAGCATATAGTCAGACAAATTGCCACATTAAATGAAAGCCTGGGGTCTCTTTTACTATCCAGATGCTTTTCTACTTTATAAATTTTACTTTTCAATTTTTTCCCCAATTGAATTTGAGAAAACTAGACCAGTGTATAAATCATGTGTCCCTGCTTTTCTGTAAGGAAATTAAAAAAATATATATAGGTTGCATGATACTAAGTCTTCATGTATGCTAAATTCCTCTCGCCCACCAAAAAGAGTTAGTAGATCTAGAAGAATAGTTCTCCAGATTTGGAGAATGAATGCCTTTGACTTTTAACAGTAACTCTCAACTGTGGCATGTTTTGTAAATCCTCAGTAAAATTAAGTTTACAATTATTTGCTGATAATAACATTTGAAATACTTTTTGGCTTAGAGAAACTTTTTAAAAAATATGCTTTGTCTATTAGAACATTTTTATTGAGACTGTTTATTAAAACGGATTGTTTCCATGTCAATATCTAATGCTTTAAAAGAGAATAAAGCCCTCCTCTGTGAGGTGCTCAAGTTAATTAACATACTGAGTTCCACAGGATCCTGTTTACATTGTGATGATAATAGTGGTCAAGGAGTTAACAAGAACAAGACCTGCTATCTGGTGTCTACCAAAACAAAATCTTGGGTGGTTCCTAGGGGAAGGCCAGATGTCAAATATAAGTGTGAACCCAGAGGCCAAAAATACAGTCCCTGTAACACACATAGTTGCATTAGAACAAGTCTCACTCGATGGTGTTAGACAGTGGTCAAGAAGAATTACTTGGATTCTTCTGTTAAAATTACATAATGACCAGCTTTTGTTTTCTTTTCTCATTTTAAAAACAGTTTTATTGTGGTATAATTGAGATACAACAAAAAACTGAATATATTTTATGTATATAATTTGATGTTTGGCCATGTTTTTAAAATTGATAACAAAAAAAAATGCTATTTGATAGAACTTTCTCACTGAAATTTTTTCTTTAACATATTTCTTTAAACTTTAACATCTGGTAGTCCTTGTCAATTAGTAAATATGAGCTGGTGCTAAATGAAAAATAGCAGAAAGATGATAGGTAGATGGAAATTTTTTAAATCATCTTGTCCTTTTTCGTTTGGTAGCTTTTTTGTTCATGTTTCTGATTTTATCTTGCATGCATCAAGCCATATTTTCTACAAATAAAACTAGCCTTAGTTCATATCGTGAAATCATTTGCACCAGTATTGTATAGTGTTCCGTAAAGAATGTGGTCATCCACAAGGAGCACTATAACTTTTCAAAACTCTGCTACTTAAAACAACTTTTTGAACCACTGATCTAAGTAAGAGCAGAAAGAGGTAATAAATAATTACAGAGATGTTCTTGTCAACACTAGTTTGACTTATATGGAAGCCGTTAAGATAAGCAGATTTAGAAGAAGAACACTTGTGAGTAACTGGGAACAATTTTCAATGCAGACTATTTTCTTATGTATTTAGGTCACTTATCTTTAACAGGATACTATAAATAATGATTTTTATCATTTCTGTTAAGGTACAAACACTAAATTTTGAAGAAAATAGCAAACAATAAGAACTTTTTTTCCTTATGTAATAGACTTGATGTTTACTTCAGTGATATATGGCATCAGATAAAACAACATATTGTTTAATATAAAAACCTGTTAATGATTATCTTTATTGACATTTAACTTCTTTTTTCAGCACCCGTCGATTATCTTGAACATGGAATTGTCTCTGAAGCAGGTACTTTTTAACTTTTGTATGAAAGTTAACCACAAAAGAAATGGGCTGCTTGAATCAAACTTTATTTGGAAAACAATCCATTGAAATTGGAAGTTAAATTTTAAGAAATGTAAAATGTTATTTGTTTCTCTTGTAATTCATTAGAGACCATTGTTTCAGCCTTGCCTTGGGAGAAATTGAGTTAAATTTCATTAATTGAATGATGCATTCTCCCCTTCCTTTGGATCTTAAAAACTGAACTCACTTTCCTAGTCTCATGAGAATGTCCTTCTCTCAAGCCCATTAGACATTCATGTAGAATATCAACCCTAACCATTATAAAGGGTTTTAAATCTGGGAGTCTAGGATTTATAATATGAACTGTGGTGACAAACAGCCCAAAAGTCAGCCTTCAACATGTCACATAATATCAAACTCTCACAATCAATTTCCTCAACAGTGAAGTTAGAAAAACAATATCCACCTCCAGAGTTTGTTGGGAGTTTAAAGAGGATGCTTCATGTAACGTTCTAAACAGAGAGCAGACACACAAGTGTAAAGTAAATGATAACTAATTATGATAATAGTAATAATCTTTAACATGATTTCATAACTGTCTGATGATATGCCAAATTGTAATTGATTCAAGAGATTCAGACTGCACTATTATTTCTATTTGCACCCCCAATATTTAAGAAAGCCATATGACATGTTCAACATCAAGGTGTTGCTAAAATTGTCTTAATCTATTACAGTTCCTATGGCAGAGTGATTTTTTTAGAAAATGATCTACATAGTTTTCTTCTTCAGGTCTTTGTCATTTATTTGTTTATTCACTTATCATTTATTTATTGAAGGCCTAAGGTGCTTGGAGGGTACATAAATGAATGAATAACACAGCTCGCCATTAACCTCCAGAAGCTCACAGTAGAGCTGAGAGTCAAAGGAAGACGCTAACACTGCACAGTAATAATAGGGTATATACTAGAGAGACAGAGACAAGAAAGTGACCTAAAGGGAGCCAGAAGGAACAGGGAAAGATAACTGAAAGACAAGACATACAACTTGAATTATGAAGGATGTCCTAGTTAACCAGATATATTAAAAGGAGAATGGAATGCAAGAGCATGTACCAACCAGAAGGGCAGAATCTTTGCAAAAGTGTGAAGAGTGAGAGACCATAGCTTATTGTAATAAGTGTGTGTACAATTAGGTTATGGATCATATGTGTGTTCAAAGGGGAGGAAGGCTAGAAATGAATCTGGAGAAGTAAGACAGAACAAGATTAGACACATCTTTATATATCCTCCTAAGAAGTTTAGTAGCATATCTTAAAAACAATGAAAACCCCTGGGTGCTTCGGTAATGCTCACCTGCCGTCCAGCTACTCAGGAACCTAGAGTGGGAGGATACCTTGAGCCCCGGAGCTCAAGTCCAGTCTGGGCAACATAGTGAGATCCAGGCTCAAAAAAAGAGAGAGAGAAAAAAAAGAAAAAAGCCATTGAAAAGGAAAACAAACAAATAAAATTACATTAATGATTAAGCAGAAGGGTATTATAATAAGATTTTCTTTTTAGAAAAATCAGTCTGGTGCGGCAGTGTGGAAGATAGATTGGGTACTGGGGTAGAGGTGGGGGTTGTTGGAAAACAAAATCAAAGCCAGCAGAAATAGGACACTTACAAGTAATCTAGGAAAGAAGTGATAAGGACTGAAACAAAGTCAGTGGCGGTAGAGAGGGAGGAGACAAAATAGATTAGAAAATTCTGTATGAGAGAATGGAAATGAAGTGATGACAGATTGAATGTGAGAGAAAGAAGATTCAAAGACAACTCCCAGATTTCTGTCTTGGATGACTTGGTGGATGAGGGTGCTGCTCTCCAAGGTAGGGCAGGAGGAATAGATTTAGGGGGGTTATTATGTTCATATTTATACTGTTTTCAAGATATGTCTAAGTCTTTTGTACAATATAAAAGGTAAATAAATAAGAAGCGAAAAGAGGGAAACCCAACATTTAATGCAAAAAAAAAAAGAAATCACGAAGGAGACAAATGTCTTAATCTGAAATAAAGAGGGAGAATAGAAAGTGGAGAAAGTTTCAAGGAATATATAGTCATTAGTGTCAAACAGTACAGAGAATTTCAATAAAACAAATACTAAACAGTGTTCATTGCATTTAGCAACTAGGAAGTCTTAATTGACAGTTTAATGGATGCTAGAGGTGTAAGACCTATTTCTGTAAGTTGAGTACTATGTTATTATGCCGATACCTATTTCTAACATGGATTTCCCTCCTTTAACTCTTGAAATGGTCCACTAGAGTGGACCATGAGTTATTTGGCACAGATTGTGGCTTATTCACTTTTATCACCCCTCCTCCTCCACCACTACTACCACAGATACTCAAAAGAATGTATAAGGGAAGTAATTCATTACTTTCAGGACTCATATTGAAAATGTGATCTTATTTGCTGGGTTCTTCAGTATCATGCAGCCTTGCATTTTTGATATGGCATCCCTCAAGCCTGTTTAATACTTTCTTTCAGAATGATAACAAATACTCTCTCTCCCACTAATAACTCATGTTCTTTCAAGGATCAGTACTTCAATAACAAATGAAACAAATGAAACGGTTAATTGAAACCACGGGAATGCTTTATAAATTTATTTTCAGTCGTCTCTTATATAAGGAGTCATGGGAAGTCTTGGGAAGACCGTGAGCTTTGCCTATAGCATCAGTGCTGGACATAATCTCTCAAAGTACATTTTCTAGTATTGAGAAAGAATTTGACATCTTAATTCCTGTCTAGCAGCTGGTTTTTGACCTTCTGAAATTACTGCCAAGCTTGTAGAATGCTGTCTATTTCAGCATCAAAATCTTCAAACTACCATCCAACCAGAATAGAAATGATTGACTTATTTTACTCCTCATTATGTTTCTGTACAAGTGTTTACAATGGGCAGGACACCCAGAGAAACAGATTTATATGTATTATGTGATATTCAAGAAAAGAAAATTCTTAAGACTAGTCTGAAAGATGCTTCTAATTCATTTGTTTTACCCGATTTGCAGCAACAATTGTACATTGGTTCCCGAGATGGATTAGTTCAGCTCTCCTTGCACAGATGCGACACTTATGGGAAAGCTTGTGCAGACTGTTGTCTTGCCAGAGACCCCTACTGTGCCTGGGATGGAAATGCATGCTCTCGATATGCTCCTACTTCTAAAAGGTAAGAGGCACATTGAGTTAGTATAAAGCCTTCCTTTCTACAAGATGAATATCTCACATTAATGCCTTGTCTTATAGTTTAAGTTAAAGAGAAAATATATACCAAACATGGCCTATGGAAGGAATATTGAAATCAAAATGTTGTTTTATATTTTTACATAAAATTTAATTTTGAAGGAGGATAAAACAGACGCTCTGAAATTCTGAAATATGGAACTTCGAACAATTTTAATAAATTGTTTATTCACTATTTTGGCTTTTTTATAATTGTTCCTTCCCTATTTCTTATTTCTAAATATGCATATACTGATGCCTACTGTTTTGCAAATAATATATAAATATATATGATGGTACAAGCACAGATTGTATAAAACCCACAGTGTAGCCCAGTGACTTGGTATAATTTTAGTTTTACTCTAATAATTATAACTTGGTCAATTTCTGCCACTCATATAATTAAACAACGAACATTTTCCTTACTGTTTGTAGTTCATTGCTTTATGTGTTCTTAGAAATAGTGCTATTTTGAGCCAACAATTCCAAGCTAGGAATTTGTTCTATATACACATGTGCAAAAGTACCACAAAGTTCTATGTTCAAGAATGTTTATTTCAGCATTATTTTTATAGCAAAATAACTGCAAACAATCTGAATGTCCATTGATATGCTTGCCGCTAGCTAAATATATTATATTAATTAGTTTAATGTCAATTATAGTAACATTATTTTCTAAAGTATTCAAAGTATATTTTCCTGTAGGTGAAATGTAAGCAAATGTATTTTTAGGTCTGTTTTCAAACTAACAGGCACATGCTAGTGTCATTACCACATGTACACTTTTTTCTTTTTGGAATTTTATTGATTTCTCAAATTCTGATTTCTAAGAAATTATGGATTGAATGTATAGTGCAATAGCAAATATTACTTAAAATTAGAAAACATTTTATATTCCCTGAAATCCATGAATTAAATTGAAATGGGTACATATGATTATTAGAAATTACAAGTTAAAAGTCACCCACATTTTGTTATAGTTTTTGGCCAAGAACATACTCATTATAGTCTTTGGGGAATGCTTTCCTGGAAAGCTGAAAAACAAGAATGGTCATTAGTTGGTAATAAACCTCAGTGTGATGAATTGACCCTGTTCCTTAAGAAGCCAAGATTTAAAAACATTCTTGACCTTATGTACCTTACACCATCATAATTTTTTCTTCTTGTATTTCCCAAGACTGTATCTCTGATCTTTCAGACATGCCACTGTGATGTTTCCCTTTACCTAACATAATGTCATGTGAGCCAAAAGATGTGTATAATGGATGAATCTTGTCATCTGTTGTCATCTGTTCAGCATTACCCTCAAGGAACACTCTAGATATCACAGAACGTTTATTGGTGCTTTTCTGATCTCTGAAGTGACAAAATAAAATAGCCCAAGCAAATGAAAATATGCTGTAAGGGTGTAAGAACTTGCTTAGATGTAGCAGGGTTTTTTTGTTTGTTTGTTTTTCTTTTTCTTTTTTATAAAATAGTTACTACTTTATTTTAAGGAAAATGTGTGATGTAATACAAAAGCCACTGTTTAATATTATTATTATCATAACTACCAGAAAAACAATTTGAGCTACTCATCAGCAGATAGAAATAACAGGTAGTCTTTTATACCATATTGAACTTATAATTCTATTTCAAGTTACAGTATTTAGTTTGTTGCTTAATTAAATCTATGCAATAATGAATCTTTCCATGACAAGGTGTTTTGTATTTGTGTATATGCTCCTATCCACTGACTGAACTTTTGTATATATTATTATTTCTCAATGACTGACTAAAAAGAGAGTTCCTAAAGAGAGTAACTGGCCGGGCGCAGTGGCTCATGCCTGTAATCCCAGCACTTTGGGAGGCCAAGGCGGGCAGATCACCTGAGGTCGGGAGTTCGAGACTAGCCTGACCAACATGGAGAAACCCTGGCTCTACTAAAAATACAAAAATAGCAGGGCGTGGTGACACATGCCTGTAATCCCAGCTACTAGGGAGACTGAGGCAGGAGAATCGCTTGAACCTGGGAGGCGGAGGTTACGGTGAGCTGAGATCGCGCCATTGCACTCCAGCCTGGGCAACAAAAGTGAAACTCCGTCTCAAAAACAAACAAACAAAAAAAAACAAAAACAAAAACAAAAAAAACAAGAGTAGCTATCCTCATTTTAATTATATAAAACCAGGATTATATTTTTATTTAACCTTTTTTGTTGAATACTTTGTGAAAAATCAGAGAAAACGAAGAGCAGTTAAATAAAATTCATGTCGTCTCATTGTCTGAACAGGATTGCTTCTATTAGGACCTCACTACCAGTAGTTTTTAAAATCAATGTTAGATTGATTGGAATATTGACTTGCATTTAAGTTGAGCTGTAAGACAAGCATAGAACTGCATCTGCTACTGTTGTTAGTGTTAGATGTAGCCTTTCTATATGATGGTAATCATGCTTGAGGTTCTAATCAGTGTAATCCCCTTTCCGTAGGAGAGCTAGACGCCAAGACGTAAAATATGGTGACCCGATCACCCAGTGCTGGGACATCGAAGACAGTAAGTACAGCTTCGATATGCTTTTTCTGTGATTTAAAATGCTAAGCCCATTCTTTTGTGTACTTTTATTATATGACTTAAACCATCTATTATCTGGGAATATCTCCATTTTGTGTAATGCACGTGTTCTGGAAGAGCAACAGGAAATTGTATAAATCAACCCCTGTCTACGTGCCTAATAGAATAATCCTTTGTTATATCATTATTTGTTTCATATGTCTTTTAAAATTCCTAAACTGTAGCCTTTGTTTCTTTTTACTACCATATCCATCCTTATAAAGTTTGAAAACTGCTATTAGAGATAAAACAGGATATAACAGAAAACATTTGGACATTTAGAGTAAACTCAAATAGACCTCCCAGAAGTCTGGTAAAAGTGTAGGTCTTATTTGAAAGAAGTTTTTAGGTAGCCTATACTTTATTTATATTCACCTATCAAATCATATATTCACTTAATCAATAAATATTTATTAAGCGACTTTCATATGCATGTAATTGTCCTGGGTATACTATGTGACTAAGAAACTCCTTAGAGAGCTTATGAATCTTTGGGGAAATGTCATAAGGCACAATTAGTGATAGGGGAGTTTAGTGAAAGAGAGGCTGTATTGTTTAGAAAAATGAATCATAGAACAGAAGGTCTTGAAAGCCTGAAGGAGAAGGCCAGTGTGGGGGAGTAGAGAGGAGGCCTGGTGAGTGATTCTGAAAACAGAGAAAAAAAAAATCGATAAAAGTATGTATTCCAGAGCTTCAGTTACTCTCCACTCTCAAGCTCTACCTTCAGATAGAAAATATGTGCACATACACACCAAACACACACACACACACACACAAAAACTGGTAGAGGAAGTGCACATTCATCACAGTGTTACTGACCACCCCACCAGTGATGTAAGTAACCCAGATTTCATAATCTATAACTGGTGGTCTGGTAGTGTTTTCTTGTTTTAAAAGCAAAACAGTTATTTTTAACTTATAACTTAATTCTTCTGAAAAATAAGACTTCATCCAGATTAGTATGTTTGGGTTCTTGTTCTAATGTGTAGGTGATTCATTGTGATGTCCATTGGTTTAGTTACCAATCATTACTGTGCGATACATATGCAATTCTCTACACATGCATATGAAATGTATCAGGGATGATTATAGGTATTGAGGATATAGCAATGAACAACAAAGAAAACAACAACGGAATCTGTGCATTCACAATACTTATATTCAAGAGTGTGTTAGGGGAGAGAGCAGACAATAAATACCAAAACAAGTAAAATAAATGCTATGTCAATGATAAATGTTATGAAGAAACTGACACAAAACATAGTTGCTGCCTAAGGCACTCACAATTTTTGTCTTCACTTTACCATATCCTATTCATGCTATAACCCAGTGCACGCAGTCTTTTCTAATCATCATGATCATCACTCTATCCAATCCATTCTTGTGAAGGTCACCGGCAATTTCCTCCTTGCCAAATCCAATGACCAATTTTCAGTTCTCATTTTTACTTAAGCTGTAACTCCCTCCTTTTTGAAACACTTTCTTTTGACTTCCATGCATTTGTGTGCTGGAGCCAGTTCATGTGGCCTCATATAAGTTGGTTGCTTAAAATTTTGAAATTTTGTGAGCTGATTTTAAACCACTGAAAGCTTGAATCAGTCAGACATGTTGGGAGTATTTACACCAGCAAAATCAGTAAGCACTACAGATTAGTTTTTTTGTTGTTTTGTTGTGTTTTCAGAGAAATGATGTTCCAGCATACCTATGTGCCCTTGTACCATATCCTTCTGGTTTACCTCTTACCTTGCAAACTGTGCCTTCTGAGTGTCCTTAACTTTCCTTTTTGTCCCACCTTTTAAATATTGGAGTGTCCCGAGCCACTTTCCCATTCTCTGTCTACTCACTCTCTAATACTGTCTATTTCAACACTGTCAGAGGCTATTTCCCTCCCAAATTCATAGTCCAATTCTGAACTCACCCTTACATGCCAGACACAGACGCTTGTTTGCCTACTAAAGAGCTCCACTTGAAGGCCTAATTAGCATCTGAAACTTATTCTGAGAAAGAATTCTTGTTATCTTCTTCAAGACCTATTTGTTCTGCAGACTTTCCTTTATTAACAAATTGCACACCATTCACCCAGCTACTTATGTCAAAAAGCAGCTAGGAGTCACTTTTATAATATTTTCTTTCCTTCCCATCCTATCACCAACCTCTCAATTAGTCCTTCTGGCCCATGGTCAAGCTTTCCTACTTCTCATCACACCCACAAATGCCAGCCTAACTGAGGCCATAGTAGTTCTTCAGTAGCTGCTTCACTGGTCTTTCTGCCTCCACACTTGTGCCACTTCTATCTGTACCCCACTTAGCTGTATACCCCACTTACTAGCCAGAGTCATCTTTTTAAAAACTTCAGTCAGAGCATGTCACTCCCTTACTCAACATTTTTCAATAGCTTCTTAGAACAATTGGTAAAAAAAAAATGGAAAGCTTTCCTATGGCATGTAAGATTATTCTTGACCTGATCTCTAGTATATTCTCTGACCCTCCTTCACATCACTGTTGCTAGATTCACTTAGTAGCTTTCTCTTTTTCAAAAGCACCAATGAGTTGCTGCCTTATGTATGTTTGCATTCATTGTCCTCTGTACCTGAGGAACTCGTTTTTCAGATGTTTATTTAGCTCCATCTTTTTACATCAATTAATCCTATGGTTACATGTTAATTATTCAGAGAGACCTTTCCTGATCATCCCATTTAAAGTACTTTCTTTTTTTTTTTTTTGCCCGTGGTATTTTCTAATCTCCTTTATTGTTTTGTAGCAGATATTACTTCTTTATTCATTTACTTGATTACTTTGTCTATGTCACTAGAATGTAAGTTTCTAGAGGGCAGTGAATTTCATATTCATCCTGTCATATTATTCTAGCACTTAAAATGATATTAGTGTGTTAGGCACACAATAGCAGTTGTGTAATAGACAAGTAAATAGAGGGATATTCAGATGGATAGCATTTGAGCCATGCCTTCAGGAGAAAGTTAGATTTTATAAAGTAATGAAGAAACAATAATTAAAATCAGAAAGACCTCACATAGATTGGGTAAAGTTTGTGAAAGTGTCTACATGATTCTATTAATTTTATGTTTACTTTATAGGTGCTAGGAGCTATTTCATATTGCTCAGAAAAGTTTTTTTTTTTTTTTAATAAAAGTAATTGACACCTGTATAAAACATTGATTGGAATATGAGATGCTAGAGGCGGAGAATCAATTGTGGGAGTTAGAGTAGAGACTGTAAAGATATTTACAAATTAATTGACTTGTCTCTAATCCATCATAAATGTGTGCTGGATTTTATTAGGAAGTCAAGTCTTGAATAATGGGCAAAGATTTTTCTTTTCTTCTTTATTTTCTTTCTTTATTGCTTTTATTGTTAAAAGCTGCAAAACTGCATGGTTATCGATGACATAAAACCAGCAATACATACAGAAAAATAGTTCAACAACATTAAACAGATCAATCTTGCACTTCAATGATAAGCTATATATTTATTATAAAGAGGTATTCTAGGCATTTTACTATAAAAAATTTTTTTGACTGCAATCTGGAGGAAAAAAAAATACTCCACTATTATCTTACATGTCATAAGAAGCTATTTTAACTATTTCAAACACTATTGTATATAACTTTTACACATTTAAAATTTAGGTCATGATAGAATAAAACAAGTTGAATATTCCTTGTCTGAAATGCCTAGGATCAGAAGGTTTTTGGATTTCATATTCTATCAGATTTTGGAATATTTGCATATACATAATGAAATATCTTAGAATGGGATCCAAATCTGCACACAAAATTTATTTATATTTCATATACACCTGATACACATAGCCTTCAGGTAATTTTGTATAGTATTTTAAATAATATTGTGCATGAAACAAAGTGTGTGTGCATTGTATCATAAGAAAGTAAAGGTGTTATTTTCTCAGCCACCAATGCGGACAATCTGTGGTTGTATGGCATCACCACCATTCCTGACTCTGAATTTATATGTTACCAATAAGCAATCATCATCTTATTCACACATAAACTGTATGTTGTGTCCCTGCCTTTTGACTGCAACCCATCAAGTGGAATTTTCCACTTGTGGTTCACGTCTGTGCTGAAAATGTTTTGGATTTTGGAGCATTTTGGATTTCAGATTTTTGAATTAAGGATGCAGAACCTTTGTGTATGATAGAGTGTGTGTGTGTGTGTACGTGTATGTGTATGTGTATGTGTATATAATATGCATACATCTATATACATTTAAAAACTTTTAGAGTGGAAAACTTAGAATTCAGAAATGAAACAAACGTTGTTGGAAGTAACAATAAATTCATTTTCAGTGAAACTGATGTAGAGATGTCAGACATTATTTTTATTAATTTGAAAAAAGAGTTCAGATAATGAGCTCGCTATCACTTTTCCAGTTGATTTCACCAATTTATCTTTTACTAAATTGACCAATTTTGGTCAAGTCAGTCTAATGGCATTTCTCCTGAGCCCTTGCCCCATATCCCAAAAATTAACCTGCATCCTCCCCTACTTTGTTGACAAAATCCTTTTCTCAGGAAAATTGTATCCGTTATTATAAGATGGTGCATATCTTTCTTTTCCGTAACTGGCACCAGTGATCTTTTTGTGCATTAGGAATTTATTAACTGTGAAAATCACAGCTATAATCTGTTGAATTGGTGGAGATAGTTGATTGACTACAGGTTTTAAATGGAATCCACACATTTTGAAGGTTAGATGAGGTTAATTCATAATGGTGTCAGCATGCTTGACTTAATCCTTGCTGGTAAAACACAAGTAAGTTCAAAATAAGTTTCTTGAAAAGAAGCCTAACTAACATATGTGCCTTTATGCCATTGCTGATCATTTGTATGCTTAGGTTTAGGATTCACTTGGTCTTTTAAACCTTACTCTAGGTGATGTTCTATAGTGCTAAGTAAGCCAATCTGTAAAATTGAGATATCTGAATATATGATGAGATAGTGCATATTTGGGCTAAGCTGAGCAGCTGTCATTTTTTGTTTGATCAAATTTGAGCTAGAGCTCTTAGATCACACAAGGGACACAGCCTTTGGCTACTCTAGATGGAATGTATTTCAGATGGTGCATTGATTTACGAGAATAAGGTGTCTGAGACACTGTTCTTTTAAGCATCCCAGTAACTATCTCATAGCAAATGTATATTGGGCTAAAATATCCCTCTGTATAAAAAAGCATAAAAATGACAGATTAATACAGATAAGGCCCAGATATTGAGTATTAGTGCATCTGGCTCATGATCATCATCATAGAATTTTGTCAAGCATAGATCACTATAACTTACTTTTCTGATATCAAAATTTTATGTTATCTGATCAGCTCTGTGGACCAATTCATGATAGAAATTGCCTTTAAATTAAAGCAAACTGCTCCAGAACTATCTACAAAATTGTTTATATTTTATATTAACAAAAAAGTATTAAAGCACTAAAAGATGCAAAAGATTTATTCAGCTCAAAGAAAAAAATCTCAATATATAGAGTTAGATATTATGAACATTATTTTTTAAAATCAAGTGCAAATAGCTAATATATTGATGAAAGAATAAAAATTACAATACAGGGATAAAATTTTAAAAATCCATCTATTGTGTAATATTTGTCTCAGGTAACAATATTATAACATGAATTTCCTTTCTCTTTAATAATGTATATGATTCTTTCTCTATGGCATCTGTTCTGAATCAGTCTGTTTTCCCATTGCTTTTAAAATCAGGTCAAGGTTAATCTCTTATTCCATGTTTGCTTTCCAGGCATTAGTCATGAAACTGCTGATGAAAAGGTGATTTTTGGCATTGAATTTAACTCAACCTTTCTGGAATGTATACCTAAATCCCAACAAGCAACTATTAAATGGTATATCCAGAGGTCAGGGGATGAGCATCGAGAGGAGGTAAGCTGTTGTCATCAAAGAATACTCACTTTGAGGGAAATAGTGTACGATTGAGAGATGTTCAACTTTTAGTGCTGTATGCTACTTTTATCATTATTTGATTAAAAAAAAAAAAGGTTTTGCTTACTAACACCAAAAGTAACAATAGCTTTTAGATAAGAATAGGCCAACTTCACACAAATGTTTTCATAAAATATATTTAAAAGTAGACTGAATTTTTTAAAGACTTTTACATTTTTTTTTCCAAATTGCATATTTCATAGATTGC
>NW_012105365.1:6910925-6912234 GCF_000951045.1 Mandrillus leucophaeus
GGGTGCCCCTGGTGTGTACTGGGTAGAGGTCAGAGATGATACCAAAAATTCTACAATGCACAGTTCCTCACAATAAAAAACTATGTCACTCCAAATGTGAAAGATGCTGAGGTTAAGAAAACTTCAGGTAAAAAAAATCAAATTTTATCATAAGAAATTGATTTAAAGATATAGTTATACTGTTACATGAAGAGTTTAACATCATTCTCTTCATCTAACAGCTACAAGAATAACTTTTTCTAAGTGTTAACTCTTTACATACTTAATATATAAATAAAAGAATAACTTCATGTTTTGTTAAGTCAAATTTCACCAATAAAACTAGATACATCATCATTCCTGACTTCTATAAGTCCTAAGACTATGGCAGATTCATATTTACACTGCATATTTATTTTAAGGGTTCAATTTTTTACCTTTATATTGAAATATTATTTGATACAGAAATGATTATTTAATTTCAAAATACAAGGCATTTACTAGAAATGTTGAAAGAACGATACTGAAATTTTTTAACTTGCAGATTTTTTTATTATGTTGCAATGTTTTAATCTTAAGTGTCACAAACCAATATTTTGAATTTCATAGCAAATAAAGTTTGATAATTGCTTTTCAGTTAAATATAATTCTTTAATAAATGGATTTTTCTTCATGGGAAATTTAATCTGATTTTTAAAATTATGTGGTCCTCTGCTTGAGTTCATCTCTCAGCTCTAGATACTTACATTTGCCTGTGGTTGTTTGCATTCACATCTTGCATTTTCTTGAAAATTCCGTGCATTACTTTAATTTACCTTTTAAAAGTATATTATATATTCATAATGGTACCATGCTCCATGAATTTCAATGGAGCAGAAATATTTATTGAATTTTACTTAAAAGTATCTTCACTGTAATATTTCAACTGGTATTTTCATTTAGCTTTGTAAATAGAGAGTTTCACATTATCCAGGATATGCAATACTGCTTCCTGAGCTGAGGAAAAGGGCAATATCCAGATTATACTTGAAGCATTTTTCCCAGCAGGATGCCTTCTGCTTCTTACCCATAAGGTCACAGTTTGGAATCTTTCCTCCACTCAAAAACAGCCTGCAGGAGGGACCGTGATCTCTTGTGGCACAGGGGCTGTCACCAGGTTATTCTCTGCCAGGAGGAGAACATTTCCTTACTGAGCTGTTTCACAGTTGGGTGCTGTACGGGGGGTCATGAGTCAGTTATCTGCTGACTTTCTTATAAAACTGTTCTTAAAATTGATGATGTTTATGCTGTAACTAGCGAGTCAATTGGCAGTCCCCAAGCTTCTGTTGAA
>NW_012105365.1:6913521-6948471 GCF_000951045.1 Mandrillus leucophaeus
AAAAAAAAAAAAAAAAAAAAAAAACAGACTCCTTCCCCAATCAGACAGCAATTATATATTTTTTCTAGTTATTTTATGAGTTTTTACATTTATATTTTACATATTATATTTACATGTACCCAAAGATTGTAAATTAATCTAGTAGTTATTTATGTATGTATATATTTGATTTTTCTTTTTAATAATGAGCTCATTGCTCTAGCATCGGTTTAGCAAGTTTTCCTTTTTCTAATGTTTGCTTAAAAATATGAATTATTGGTTTCGTGGTATATTAATAGATGGATCATATACAGTGTCATGTAAGTAAACTCTGATAAATTTAAAAACATGTATACAAATGATTCTATTCCAGTTCCTTTTCCTTTCTTCCAAATTAAATAAGAAAAGTTTTCAGTGTATTTTTTAAATACAGAAAAATTTTTGCCACAGTTTTGCAGACATTTATTCTCTCACACAAGCAGCTTTCTTTATTTTTTAATCCTAATTTCCCACTAGTAATATTTTCTGTTCGAGAATGGGGATATTTTTGAAGCCCTGACCTCTTCCAAGGCATGTGCAGTGCTTTTACTATGGAAGAACTGACAGGTGAATTATCTGTAAAAGAACTACCATTAGACTGCTATTATAAGAGATAAAGTCCCTGACCTTTACCTGCTGCTTAATACTTAAATGTCCTTTGTCCCTTCCATGTTACTCTTCTCATGTTAAATGAATTGCCCTTCACTGGAGATCTACATTTAATAATGCCAGATATATTATCCTTGTTCACATTAGGCAAATGGATAGTCGACCCCAGCTCAAACGTGGTTTTAATTTGTAAAGTTGAGCAGTTTTTACTTATCACTTCTAGAGTGGAGAAAATTCCAAGAGTTTAAATCAATGACCAGAGATTACATTATCTCTTTGTTGAGGAGCTGAATTTTCTAAATTGACTGTGCTGACATTTCACTGTTGAGATACAGTCTGCATAATGCATCCTATTTCAGCAAAGAACGAAAGCATTACAGAGAAAGAGAATGTAAAGGCAAATGTTAATCAACTACTTAGTTTCTGGGTCACAGATTTTTATCTCTAGATTGTAAACATTCTCTGTAAATATATCTATTCAAAATGTCTTTTATTAGAGCTGCCAGTTTACTAAAAACATATTATTGAAATTTTAGCAAGAAAAAAATTGTTAAATGATCTAATTGACATTAGTTAGATGTAGAAAGCTGAAAATTTATTAAATCAAGTATGATATCTGTAGGTCAAAAACCAGAGAACAAATCCAGCACTCCACAGAAGAAAAGAAAGTTGAAAGATCATGACCGCATAATGGAATGCCAGGTGTTTATGGAATCCTGAGTCCTGTGGGGACAGAATTAGAGGGAAAAAGATGGAAGGGGACCAGACCTCAAAGTACAACAACATAAACAGGATACAAAAGATAATAGCAAAAGTAATGATGAAGTGTTGCACAATATGTGTGAGATCAAGTCATAATTTCTTCCTGTCAGAAGATTAAAGAGAACAATCAAAAGTCCTGGTCAGAGCTGTGACAATCTCTAAAAGCCACATTAAATGTAATTTAAACATCAGCAAGAGTACCAGTTATGTAAAGGAAATCTAGAGATGAACTAGAACTGGAGATATCCACTTTGATTGTCATGCTAATAACCTCAGGCCATTTTCTATTAAAAGAATTACAGTAATAAAGGCTTCAAAATATTACCTCTCAAGCAGCATGGCAGTAGTATGTAATGTTGCTAATAATACTTCACATTTTAACCTTCAAAGAGCTTTGCTTTTAATCCCCCAAATACACCATATGCTGCACCACAACTTGATAGATGGGAGACCAATGGAGGAAGATAAATGAATCATCATAGGAAACAGAGTAGAGACCAGAAGGTTCGGCTATGAAGCTAGTATTTTGAGACCTAAAATGTATTAAATTACAAAAAAAAATACAGTGAAATTATCTAAGGGGAAAAAAATAATTATACATAGTGTATTAAATTTGACATTGTCATTTCTGTTTAAGACTGGCCATTTAGAATTCTCCTAATTCAAATCACATTTATTTTAGGCATGAGACTCCTATGGTTTCTGAGAATGTAAATTAATTCAAAGTTAGTTTGTATTACAATAGCATTTGTAAATGTCTGGGCTTTTAGAATAAATCCATAAGAAAAAGAATACCACATCCAGGTTACCAAATGGGCAACATAAGAGAAACAAACACACAAAGCTCTGATGGTGTGGATTCAGTGCAGAGCGAAGGCAGGCCTGGAGACCATTCAGCCTCATTAACCAGGGATCTGAGCTGTGACCTGCCTTTGGCCTCAAATGGTTCCCCGCCAGCTGCACTTCTCTGGCACAGAGGGTGGCTTGCCATATACTTGTTAGTTAACTGGGCTGGTAGCCAGAGATGTTTCTTTTCCTTTTCTCATATTTCTAGAATTGGGGAGATTTTTTCCTACATATTTTTCACATAAAGATGCAGAGTACAATCCACCCACTGTGAATAAATTTAATTTAACCATCTTTATGCCTCCTTGATTTCCATCATCTAAAAGTCTACAATACAGGGGCAGATGTGTAAACTGGGAAATCTTCCAGACTTCTTTGTAGCTGCTGTTGTTGTTTTTGTTATTCCACTTAATGCTGAGCCACTCAACAATACTCCACATTAAGCAGGGCTCTTTTGTGGGTAAACATGCCTCTAGTTTGACTGAAGATAGGTTCATTATTCACACCATATCATGGGCCAGGCAAGCTTAATGTTAGAATTGTCTTTTAGTAATATTGCTTCAAAGGCTGGAGAGCATCACATTTCAGTGGAAGTTCTTTGTGTTCATTGTGCTTTCTCACACTTGAAATCACATTACCATGTCATAATATACGAAGGCATGGCAAATATTTCCACAAATGACAGTTGAAAGTATCACGTGTACATACAGTATGAAAATTCAATCCACAGTAAAGAGGGAAATTGAGCTTTCAATGTTGCTAACCTTCTGACTAGAGTCCTACTCAATTACAGCTCTAACTTCCAAAAGACTATACCCATACCTTTGGGTTTGACTTTAAAGACGTCATCATTTACAGCTTTCATATGCTACTCACATAGCTTATTTGGTGATATCTGGAAAATAGTAAATTCCACTTGGAATTATTGTTCTATTCTACATTATAGGTAGTAGCATGTACTGAAGCTCATTCTCTATACAATGATTATAAATATTGTATTCTTGCTCCACATTTCAGGTGCTAATTTATGATCTTGGTATAGTAATTTGTATATGAAATCTCTGTAAAGAAGGTCACTTGATGGTTTCCAGTTTTTCATTCCTATCTGTAAATTGGGAGAAAAAAAATAACTGTATTCCAAAGGCTGTTAGACTTACTAAGATACAAATGTGAAAAATTAAGGATAGAGTTTGGGGGCAATTACTTTAGTTGATTTTTTTTACCCTTTTAAACTATGGCTGACAATATTATGCTTGATGACAGAGACAAAGAGACAGTGAATATGTCTTTTAGGTTCATCTAAGTAAAACTATGTAGCCTGTTTTCATTTGCTCTTAGCTCTCTCTGTTTTTAATTTATTACCTATATTTTTCCAATTCTGCAGTTAAAGCCTGATGAAAGAATCATCAAAACGGAATATGGGCTACTGATTCGAAGTTTGCAGAAGAAGGATTCTGGGATGTATTACTGCAAAGCACAGGAGCACACTTTCATCCACACCATAGTGAAGCTGACTTTGAATGTCATTGAGAATGAACAGATGGAAAATACCCAGAGGGCAGAGCATGAGGAGGGGCAGGTCAAGGATCTATTGGCTGAGTCACGGTTGAGATACAAAGACTACATCCAAATCCTTAGCAGCCCAAACTTCAGCCTTGACCAGTACTGCGAACAGATGTGGCACAGGGAGAAGCGGAGACAGCGAAACAAGGGGGGCCCAAAGTGGAAGCACATGCAGGAAATGAAGAAGAAAAGAAATAGAAGACATCACAGAGACCTGGATGAGCTCCCTAGAGCTGTGGCCACGTAGTTTTCTACTTAATTTAAAGAAAAGAATTATTTACCTACAAAAACACTGCCTTCTGTTTTGTATATCCCTTATAATAATTCATAAATGCTTCCCACGGAGTTTTGCTAAGGCACAAGACAATAATCTGATTAAGACAATATGTGGTGAATATAAGAAAGGGCAAAAAAATCATTTGAACCAGTTTTCCAAGAACAAATCTTGCATCAGCAAAGTATAAGAATTATCCTAAAAATAGGGGCTTTACATTTGTAAATGTTCCATGTTTTGAGTTTTGAAATTTATTGTCATGTAAATAATTGAGCTAAGTAAGCACCAAAGTTGATAGTATATAAGGTACTTTATTCCCTCAAATGACCATTAAGCATGGAATTTACCATGCAGTTGTGCTACGTTCTTATGAACAGATATATCATTCCTATTGAGAACCAGCTACCTTGTGGTAGAGAATTAGAGGTCAGACACAAATTAAGACTACTTCCATTATCAACAGGAACTTTCCCAGGGAGCCATTCGCTCCTGGAGAATGGTATAGGAATTTGGAGAGGTGCATTATTTCTTTGTGGCCACAGGGGTTAAATTTAGTGTACTACAACATTGATTTACTGAAGGGCATTAATGTTTCCCCCAGGATTTCTATTGACTAGTCAGGAGTAACAGGTTCACAGAGACAAGTTGGTGCTTAGTTATGTGTTTTTAGAATATATGCTAAGCTCTACAGGGACAGAATGCCTAATAAATATTTTAATAAGATATGGGAAAATATTTTAATAAAACAAGGAAAACATAATGATGTATAATGCATCCTGATGGAAAGGCATGCAGATGGGATTTGTTAGAAGACAGAAGGAAAGACAGCCATAAATTCTGTCTTTGGGGAAAACTCATATCCCCATGAAAAGGAAGAACAATCACAAATAAAGTGAGAGTAATGTAATGGAGCTCTTTTCACTAGAGTATAAGTAGCTGCCAATTTGTAATTCATCTGTTAAAAAAAATCTAGATTATAACAAACTGCTAGCAAAAGTCTGAGGAAAAAATAATTTTTTTCTGAAGAATCATAGGAAGGGTAGACATATTTTATTTATAACCAATGATATTTCAATATATATTTTCTCTCAAAAATATTTATCATTCTCTGTATATTATTTCTTTTTACTACCTTTTTTCTTTCCTGTATATTGGATTTTGTGATTATGTTTCAGTGAATAGGAGAAAACAATATATAACACAAAGAGAATTAAGAAAATGACATTGCTGGGGAGTGGGGATATATATTTGTTGAATAGCAGAACAAGTGTAAAATTTTGACAACGGAAAGGGTTAAATTAACTCTTTGACATCATTTCTTCACGCAACCTTTTCGCATTGCTGAGTTAATCTGTTGTAATGGTAGTATTATTGTTTTAGTAATTTAACAATAAATAAGCCTGCCACATGTAAAAAGAACCAAACTCACAATATTAACATAAACATCTTTCATATTTTGTTAGTACTTTCAAATGTTTTCAATTTGACTTTCCCTCTGACTATGTATGGTGTGTCTCCTGTCTGTTTAAGCAGAACTCACCTTTCCTTCTTGTAACACAGAACCCTTACCCTTCTTCGGTTTTGCCTTTTCACGCCCTTTAGAGTGTGAAATGAAAAATTAGTCACTTCCTCACATGGAAGGCAGCTTTTCAGAAAACTAAATAACAGGCATTGCTCGTTTCTCATGCATTCTACATATCTTGAAAGAAAAGTCTGTGAGAAAGCCATGTGATTAGAGGGCAACTTAATGCAAAATCTGTGGCTTTATGTTGAGAGCATTATCTCTCTGTTATATTTATTTTATTTGCATTGGTTACCTATCTCAAAGTAGTCAAACTGGTCAAACTGATATATGAGATTGAGTATTCCCTTTTGATATTATACTGATGAATATTTGTAGGTGTTTCACGGTAAGGAAAAGCTAAGGAATAATGTTAATAAAAGTGAACCAGAACAAATCACTCATTTAAAAAGTAATTCAGAAGAACTGTGTGGCATGACCAGACTTCTAATTGAATAGCATAACAACAGTGTTTGTAATTATAGATTTGCTTGGACAAAATGTTCCAGGAACTCATAGTGAGCTCAAAGCAATTAAGTGGGAACATTTTTAATTTAAAAAAAAATTCAAAATATTTGTGGGTCTGAGAGTAAATATGAATGACTTCGGAAAAATTACATGAAGCTCAAATGTTAGGATTGACTTATGAAAATAAATTTTATTTCTATCCAAATTTGAATGTCCAAACCATTTTTTAATTACTTCTTTCTAATCCTAGTTATTCAAACAAAATTTGGGAAACTTATTTTATGACCACCTCTAATATTCTGGCTGCTTTGGATATAATACTCTTAATTTATGATAATTAGTTAAAATATATTAAAAATATTGTAGGTAAAATAAAATTTCACACAAAAAACAACATAGAGGACAAATATTTATGTGTATTTTTAAAGATAAAGAATATCTAAACTGTGTTTTTTTCTTAGCTTTTTAGTTGTGTAGAACATTTGGAGAGAATATGAATATATTAAATCCACAAACACACTATATACTTCCTTACCACTGACTATGTCATCAAATTTGCCTTAAAATAATGAAAAAGAAAAGTATAATTAATGGCTTCAAATATTCTAAGAAATTGATTCTCTATGGAGGGGATCTTAAAATGCCTGTTTACTCATGTTTTTGGATTTTTCTTGTCTCTAATACTTTTGTCTTTGACTGCCTTGTGTGTTCTTTTCTGAATTTTCTGAATTTCATTTCAGCAATCTATGCTGCTAAATAGAATCCTGCATGTCTGCATTCATTTACATTCAATTTATTGTAAATTTGAAGATTTTATTTAGAAATGAATAGTCTAATTAATTTATGTAGAGTCCTTTTTTCCAAAGAGCTCAAAACACTACATCCTAATTATTGAATAAACACTTTCGGAAACCAACCAAATTACTCAAGAAATGGAAAAGTAGTCATAGAGAAACTTAGTAATTTGCAAAAGGCACAACAGTAGTTGAAGAATTAAAATTCATAAAGTCTGATCATTCTGTTGGCTAAAATAATGCTCTTTACAATATGCTGGCTACAAAATGGTCTTACTCTTGAATTTGCTTTTGGTTCATATTTTGGTTCTTCATATTCTAGTATGTTTTGTTCCTGCTGAATTTTACAGACTCAGCTAAACAATAAGTTATCAGTAGTCACTTTTTACTTTTCATTATCAAAATTAAATTTCCAAGAACAGCTTGATATCATTCAACTGTCCACAAAATAATAAAAAGGGCATTCATTAAATACTGATTTTC
The DNA here is from genome assembly GCF_000951045.1 of Mandrillus leucophaeus. Lineage (NCBI taxonomy): Eukaryota > Metazoa > Chordata > Mammalia > Primates > Cercopithecidae > Mandrillus > Mandrillus leucophaeus. Next base: position 6,920,900 of record NW_012105365.1, read on the forward strand.
TTAAACTTAAATGTTATATTTCATATTTATTTATATAATGCAAGTGGAAATCAAAACTGAAATAGCCTCCCTTTAGAATGTCACATTTTTCTTCAAAAACATGTTGGAATTGGTTAGCCTTATTGGGAATGGATAATTTAGAAACAAACCAAAAAGGAGAAAAAAAAAGATATTTGAAGTGTTTTTATAGAAGATGTATTTTTATCATCGTAAATGATCACAATTTTAAATAATTCATCTTACAAGTGAGGTAAAGCAAATAAAAGCTAAGATTCCCAGATTCCATACATTAGGAGTGCAAAGACAGGATCGTACACGTGACTTATACCTCTCATTTAAATATTTTGTAGTATAAAGTATTTATGGGAAGTGTCTGAGATAGATGGTTTTTGGAAAAGGGCAAAATCTGTCAGATGCCATAGTTAATCATGTAATTTAATTATAGTATTGTGAGTGGTTAGCAATCAATTTTGAATTTATAATTTTACTATTTTAAAAGAAATGTAGTCTTGTAGATGAAATAATTAAAAATTGTTAAATGTATATTTTGGTTGTATTATAATAAAACACAAACGTTAGTGTTCTATGATTATGAAAACTACTGGTTTGTGTGCAAATTTTGTTTTTAAACCCCAAATATGGTAAATTTTATATATAAAATGGGACTAAAGAAAATATAAGATGCAGTATTTTCAGAAATGTTCAGTAGATGTGTTTTACACTGTAAGTACGCAGTAATTTCATTTATGAAAGAAAAGAAAGTGTCCCACCCAATTTGACACAATTATATTGCTAAGCTTTATTGTGATTTAATTTAGGTTTTAGTGGATTGAGATAAATGTTATTACCACAAATAACTACTTATTTTAAATTTCCCAATTGCCATCTGATCATTTGAAAATACTTATCTATATGTTTAGCTGTATTGGAGTATAATTTATTAAAGAGTAAGGTGTGGATTGTCTTTAATTTTACTTTATAAAAACATTTTTTAAATTTATTTTACAGACACATATTTCTTGCCAATTTGGGACACACACGAAGAACATTTAATATTCGCAAATAAATAATATAATGTTCTACAAATATGGTACTCAATATAGAGAGATACTGTGTTGAGAAATGTCAAGTTTTCTGACTTTACTGATAAGCTTGTAACGTAAGATTACACTAATAGTCTTTAAAAGAACAAATAATTTTCACACAAAACACTTAAAAATTATTACTTCATTTGGGCTACTAAAAAAATACAATAAACTGGGTGGCTCATAAACCACAGAAATGTATTTCTCACAGTTCTGAAGCCAGAGAAGTTCAAGATCAAGGTAGTGGCAGATTCTGTGTCTTGTTAGGGCCACTTTCTGATTCATAGACAATGCCTTCTTGTTTGTCCTCACCTAGTGGAAGGGGTGAATGAGCTCTCCTTGGCCTATTTTACACAGGCAATAATCCCACTCATCAGGGTTCCACTCTCATGACCTAATCACCTTCCAAAGGCCTCATTTTCTGACACCATCACCTTGCGGGGGTTAGGATTTCCATGTAAAAATTGAGGAAACAGGGAACACAAAAATTCAGACCATAGCATAGCAGAGCTGTATGGTCAAGTATATTTCTTGGAATACATAAAGACCCTTAAGTAATTCCCAAGACAGAAGAAACAAGAATGTAACAGTGTAGTTGAGAATGGAAAGCATGTAAAACCACACAACTTGCTGTCTTTATTAACATGGCTTTACCAGTCAAAAAAACTCTTGCCCAAAGAAGATGAAGTTGAAAATACCTTTATTGCTTGTTTCAAAAGCTCATATACTTTTACGTTACATATATGTTGGCATAAACACTCACCTTGGAGAGTGATTTGGCAATATCCAATGAAGCTGGATTTTAGTGGATTGAGATTAATGTTATTACCACAAGTAACTACTTCTTTTAAAGTTTCCGGCCCCGCGCGGCGGCTCATGCCTGTAATTACAGCGCTTTGGAAGGCCAAGGCGGGTGGATCACGATGTGAGGAGATTGAGACCATCCTGGCAAACACGGTGAAACCCTGTCTCTACTAAAAATACAAAAAAATTGGCCCGGCGTGGTGGCGGGCGCCTGGAGTCTCAGCAACTCTGGAGGCTGAGGCAGGACAATGGTGTGAACCCGGGGGGCGGAGCTTCCAGTGAGCCGAGATCTGGCCACTGCACTCCAGCCTGGGAGGCAGAGCGAGACCCCATCTCAAAAAAAAAAAAAAAAAAAAAAAAAAAAAAAACAGTTTCCGATTGCCGTCTGATTATTTAAAAATACTCATCTATATGTTTAACTGTATTGGAGTATAATTATCTCAAGCACAAGCTCTTAACAATTAATATATACCCTTGAGAAACTTCTCCACATGTGTAATAGTAGACATTTTCGAAACTCTATTACAGGATAATTATTATAACAGAAACACTAAACAATCTATATGTTCAATAAAAGGAGAATGAATAACTTGAAGTATACTTACTAAATAGATACAGAAATTTAAATTTAAAAAAAAAAAAGAAAGGTTGTATGTATTAACAGAAAAATCTCAAAAATATAATGTTAAACAAGTAAAATCAAGGAGTCTAGGGATGCAAAAAAAATTGTCCCGGGTATATCAAGTTTAAAGAAGCAAATGATAACGCTTATGGTACATATGCTCATATGTAACTAGTAAATATATAAAAACAATTTTTGGAAAAGTTAAGTACTAAAATCAAAATAAATTTTCCTGTAAGTATCAAAGGAAAAGATAAGGACATAGGGAGCTACAATTGTTTCAATCGCTTTTAAAATACTTTTTTTTTTTTTTTTTTTTTGATACGAGGTTTTGCTCTGTCGCCCAGGCTGGAGAGCAGTGGTGCGATTTCAGCTCACTGCAAGCTCTGCCTCCCGGGCTCATGCCATTTTCCTTCCTCAGACTCCCAAGTAGAGTAATTGGGACTACAGGTGCGCGCCACCACGCCCAGCTAATTTTATTTATGTTTATTTATTTTTAGTAGAGACGGAGTTTCACCGTGTTAGCCAGGATGGTCTCCATCTCCTGACCTCGTGATCCGCCCGCCTCAGCCTCCCAAAGTGCTGGGATTACAGTTGTAAGCCACTGCACCCGGCCTAAAATTCTTTTTTAAAAAAATCTAAACCCAATATAGTAAAAAGTTGAATTTTAAAAAGTTGATTGTTAGATTACAATTTCAGTACTCTATATTACTTTCAACATAATTGTGTGCTTGAAATAGTTCAAATAAAAAGTGCATATAGTATCTCTACCTCAACAAAAGAACAAATTACTCAGTAGTAAATTCTGAAGACAAAGAGAGAAGTAAAGAGAAAAAAGAATAACACAGAAATAGTAAACATTCGGCTACTATACAGTAGATACAGTTCCAGTTGCTCTTAAAACATGGACTTTCTTGAACACCCTGATTATTTTAAAAATATGTCAGCTAAGACCTTGGTTGACCTCAGAGATCCAAGAATAATGTCGAGTCTTCAAAGTAACAACATATTGTTGTGAAAATGCCTGAGACATCTAGGATATCAAGCTATTTTCTTAATATACCAGAAGACTCTGAACAGCTGAGCTGGCCTTTTCTTAGATTGAATACTGTTTAAGGTTAATGTTTAAAATATAAAGTTTATTTTTCCTGGCTTACAAATCAAATTTATAAACCAACTCATGCTCTTTATGTAACCTGAAGCATAAAGAAGAAATATTTACATCACTTTAGATGTCTTTAAATGGTCTCACACATGGTTATTTTCTTAAAGAACGATTCTATATCAATTTAATTTTCACTTTTAATTCACAACGAAAAGTTTATGTGTAGACATAGGGCAAAATTTAGCCCAACATTTTAGACCTTTGCAAATTCTCAATTTTACTGGGTTCTGCTAGTGAGGAGCTAGAATTTTTTTTTTTTTTTTTTTTTTTTTTGGAGATGGAGTCTGGCTCTGTTGCCCAGGCTGGAGTGCAGTGGCCGGATCTCAGCTCACTGCAAGCTCCGCCTCCCAGGTTCATGCCATTCTCCTGCCTCAGCCTCCCAAGTAGCTGGGACTACAGACGCCCGCCCCCTCGCCCGGCTAGTTTTCTGTATTTTTTAGTAGAGACAGGGTTTCACCATGTTAGCCAGGATGGTCTCGATCTCCTGACCTCGTGATCCTCCCGTCTCGGCCTCCCGAAGTGCTGGGATTACAGGCTTGAGCCACCGCGCCCCCGGCCGGAGCTAGAGTATTTAAACAAGTATTTTAGAAGTATAGGGTAGCATATTCTGAGAGTATTAGTTTAAAGTGCAAAAACATAGATAAGGAGAAAATGAGACCAATTTACTGAATGAATCAGGAAAACGGTTGTTCAATGGGTGATATTTCTCTACGCTTTTAATATATTGAAACAAATTACTGTTGCACAATTATCTCCAACTACTGAATTGTGTTTCAATTCTAGCTTTCTTGCAGGTCATTTTTATCACTGAAAAATGAATAAACAAAAAAACTTTGAATCTCCTGTGGTAATTTGTGCTGTTGTAATTAGTCTTTCAAGATATTTGGAGGTAGTCTTTGGTTTCAGTAGCTATGGCCAAAACTAAGAGTGAGAATTGCCACACTTTATTCATGTGTTGGAAATTACGAAAAGTTTGACAAGAAGACAAGGGTCTGATTATTAGAAAGTTCTTGTTCACACTATGTAGCGATTTAATCCTGTAGGCGGGGGAGACATTTTGGTATTTTTAAGCAGAGAAGTGGCATAGTGAGATTTCAGAATTTTCATATATGAAAAATAAGCATAGAATTAAAACGACTCCTTGATGTTCATGGTGTGCAACTGTGTGGATGTTAGTGTCATTTAAAAATAAGAGGAAGTACAGTGGGGGAAACAGGATGGGGTTGGGAGAACATGGTTTCAGCATTGAACTCTATGAGTATGAGAAGATTTGAGGAGTATCCAGTAGGCAGTTTTATATATCGGTTTGGTGTTCAGGCAAAATGAAAGTTGGGGTTATTTTGTGGTTTCTGGCCTACAAATGACAGAAGCAATGTAGTAGGGAATGCAGTGAACATAAACAGAAAGGGATGGTCAACTTGGTGCTAAAATTAGTGTATATGTTGATGTAAGTCAACATTAATTTCTCTGTACCCCAATGCGATGTCTCTAAGGTATAAAAGAGCTTAAAGTTTATGAATTTCCTTTATCAGAAACTAATTTTATTAAGGACTAAATCTTTATTCTTAATATCTACTACAATCTGTATCAACTAAAAAAGTTAAAACTTTTGCAAAATAAGTTTTCTTTAAATTATGATTTGTTATTATAAAAACTAGTAAGAAAAAATTCCACCAAATGAAAGCATTTTCTAAAATTCCTACCCCATGTACCTATTTTTAAATTCAATTAGTATATTGATGAAGCTCTATTTTCATTTTGAATGCTCATCTGTTTTAAAGAAAACAATCACAAACTGATGCTGTTGGTCTTTTTTTTTACTTTTTTTTTTTTTTAATTTTTTTTTTTTGTCAAATTGCTTTGACTCAGGTGGACTCAGTGCCATAAACTACACAGTTTCAAACTGATAGAGAGGGGGGGCCCATAGAATTTGTAATAGATGGTTTCTTTAAGCACAGGAACTTTGAAGAGGTCTTTGAAGAAAGCTTTAAAGATGTAAATTCATGGCATAGTAAAATATTGACAGATTTCTCTGACAGTTTTGGGTTAAAAGTATTTTAAATTATTTTTTCCTATTATTTTTCTGTTTGATTTACTTTAAAGAGCACAAAGTCTTAGATACAGTCTTCTTGAAAAAATTCTATTAGAACTTTAAATCTCAGCACTAAATGAGACCAAACCAAAATTATGACAGTTTCTCATCCATTTTCTACCATTATATATCATCTCAAAAATGTAGTTGAATTAGGCATATTGGATATATTTACATATTTGATCCATTAACAGCAAAATATTAAGTTGGTGCAAAAGTAATTGTGGTTTTGCCATTAACAGTAATGATAAGAACCTCAATTACTTTTACACAAACTATTATAATAAAGTTAATTTCTATCATCGACTTAAATAGTAACAATAAAACTCATTATGTATTTTTAAAAATAAAATACTTATATATGAGAATTTTGATTTGAATTTGAACCCAGGATGATACATGTAATTTGATAAACAGAAATCAGCTCTTTTGGACCAGCTCCTCAGAAACAAGCATTTCTAGTCATTAATGAAAATTGTAGCTCTTTGCTTCTTTTGTGATTACATAAAAACAACAAACAACAAATAACAAACAAAAATAGTATCTTTTGGTTATTTAACATTCATATAGCATCATTTTATATAAGTATACAAATAATTTAACAAAAATATAAAAATTAATATATTTATGTATGTAGAGAATTAAGTGAGATGTATATGATAGAGATGTATATCTATGCAATCTAAGAAGGAAAATCACACAGCTTAGACAACGCTTCTTTATTTTCCATTTACTCTAACCAAGGGAGTGAATAGCATAGAGAAGTATTTTGCGACATATCTTTCCAAGATGGCAAATTAGATAAAGTTCTGGTTTATCCCTCCCAATTAACCCTAAAGAAATGCTAAAAGACAATGTCAACAGGATGGTGTGAAGGGTGATAGGAATCAAATGAAAATAAAAGTGTTCAATTCTTATTTTATAAGTGAGGAAATATAGATACCAATAAGTGTAAGAAATCATAACTGTGAATACATATATGTCTTAAGGACAATCACTATAGAAATAAAATAATAACGTCATTTAAACTAATTGAAGAGAACTATTTTTATCCAGGAAAAAGCAGAACAAAAGAAAGGAATGAGGGTGGATTGTGTGTATCAAATATGAAACAAGGGAATGGAAACATGACCTAATATGATATGTAGAACAAATGGAAAAATAAAATATTCAATTCATTAAGACAAAGAATTCAGATAGGCTTAAAAAATTCTAGCAAGTTATGAATAAGAAATAAACATAAAAGCAAAAAGATACAGAAATAAAGAAGACAAACATATATTAAAAATACTGAGCAAAGAGTCCACGGGGATCACGACGGACAGGAGGCAGGACTAGATTGCAGCTCCAACTCGGACGCCCAGAGCAGTGTGTGGAGGCCTGCATCATGAATTTTTGCTACAGAATGAATGCAGAAACAAATCAGCAAGTCTGAGAGGACTCACAGAGCCCCTGAAGGAAGTGGATTGATCCTGCAGGACCCGGGAGACACCCCAAATACTGTGAGGGTCCAAAATGTGGAAGTGGGAAAGGGGGATCATCCACCCTCGAACACACCCCTCCACTGAAGAAACTGAGGGCCTAGATTATGGGAGAAGACTTTGACGTTACTTGGAGCTGAGTCAATTTAGATAACTGAGTGAAATATAGCGGTAGAGAAAGCAGCAGAAAAAGGCCTGGAAGCTCATTGGGTTCCCTAGCAAGCTGTTTTTGCCTGGCCTCACAGGGGTCCTTCCGGAGGGCAGCCAGAGGCACGGGAAAAAGTCCACAGGGAGAAGGAAGTCTCTAGCTGAGTTTTGTAACAATTTGAATTGATCGAGAAGCCTCCTGGCCAGAACTCAGGGGAGGGAGTGAATTCAGTGTGCAGACTCCACAGGCCGGGGAAGAAAGAAAGCCATATTTGGTTTTGCAGCTGGGATGTGGGTAGCCTGGGGCAAATTCTCAGCCCAGCTCGCCCACTGACTGGAAACAGACTGGGTGCTGTTGGGGGCGGGGCATGGTGGGAGTGAGACCGGCCCTTTGGATTTCATGGGAGCTCGGTGAGGCCTGTGACTGCCAGCTTTCCCCCACTTTCCTGACAACCAGCATGACACAGTAGAAACAGTCATAATCCTCCTAGGAATATAACTCCATTGACCTGGTAACCTTACCCCCATCTCCCACAGCAGCCACAGCAAGACCTGCCCAAGGAGAGTCTGAGCTCAGATATGCCTATCCCTGCTCCTGCCTGATGGTCCTTCCCTCCCCAGCCTGGTAACTGGAGACAAAGAGCATATACTCTTGGGAGTTCTAGGGCCCTGCCCACCACTGGTTCCTCTCCATACTACCACAGCTGATGCTTTCGGGAAAGCTCCAGCTCCTGGCAGGGGGACAATCAGCACAAAAATAGTGCATTAAACCACCAAAGCTAAGAACCCTCATGGAGTCCTTTTCACCCCACTGCCACCTCCACCAGAACAGTTGCTGGTATCCGTGGTAGACAGACCCACAGACAGATCACATCATAGGACTCTGTGCAGACAATCCCCAGTATCAGCACAGAGCCTGGTAGACTTGCTGGGTGGCTAGATCCAGAAGAGAGATAATTTCTACAGCTCAGCTTTCAGGAAGCCACATCCATAGGAAAAGGGGGAGAGTACTACATCAAGGGGACATCCTGTGGGACAAAAGAATCTGAACAACAGTCTTCAGCTCTAGACCTCTCCTCTGACCCAAGTGAGAAGGAACCAGCAACCATCTCTGGTACTATAACAAAACAAGGTTGTTTAACACCTCCAAAAAATCACACTAGTTCACCAGGAATGGACCTGAACCAAGAAGAAATCCCTGATTTACCTAAAAAAGAATTCAGGAGGTTAGTTTTTAAGCTAATCAGGGAGACACCAGAGAAAGGCAAAGTACAATGTAAGGAAATTCAAAAAATGATACAATAAGTGAAAGGAGAAATATTCAAGGAAATAGACAGCATAAATGATAAACAATAAAAACTTCAGGAAACAATGGACACACTTATAGAAATGCAAAATTATCTGGAAAGTCTCAGCAATAGAATTGAACAAGTAGAAGAAAGAAATTCAGAGCTCAAAGAAAAGGTCTTTGAATTAACCCAATCCAACAAAGACAAAGAAAAAAGAATAAGAAAACACGAAAGAAGCCCCCAAGAAGTCTTGGATTATGTTAAAGAATCAAACCGAAGAATAATTGGTGTTCCTGAGGAAGAAGAGAAATCTAAAAGTTTGGAGAAAATATTTGAGAAAATTATCAAGGAAAACTTCCCTGGCCTTGCTAGCGACCTAGACATCCAAATAAAAGAAACAGAACACCTAGGAAATTCATTGCAAAAAAGATCATTATCTAGGCATATTGTCATCAGTTTATCTAAAGTTAAGATGAAGGAAAGAATCTTAAGAACTGTGAGACAAAAGCACCAGGTAACCTATTAAAAAAAAAAAAAAAAAACCTATTAGAAAAACAGCAGATTTCTCAGTTGAAGCCCTACAAGCTAGAAAGGATTGGAGCCCGATCTTCAGGCTCCTCAAACAAAACAGTTAGCCAAGAATTTTGTAGCTAGGTAAACTAAGCTTCATATATGAGGTATACAGTATTTTTCAGACAAACAAATGCTCAGAGAATTTGCCACTACCAAGCCACTACCACAAGAACTGCTAAAAGGAGCTCTACATCTTGAAACAAATCCTGGAAACACATCAAAACAGAACCTTTTTAAAGCATAAATTTCCCAGGACCTAGAAAAAAATACAATTTAAAAAACCAAAACAAAAAACCAAGGTATACAGGCAATGAATAGCACAATAAATCAAATGGTACTTCACATCTCAATACTGACATTGAATGCAATACTTAAAAGATACAGAATGGCAGAATGGATAAGAATTCACCAACCATCTTCTGCTTTCAAGAGACTCACCTAACACATAAGGACTCACACAAACTTAAGGTAAAGGGATGGAAAAAGACATTTCAGGCAAATGGATACCAAAAGTGAGCAGGAGTAGCTATTCTTATATCAGACAAAACAAACTTTAAAGCAATAGCAGTTAAAAAACACAAAGAAGGACATTATGTAATGATAAACAGCCTTGTCCAACAGGAAAGTATCACAATTCTAAACATATATGCGCCAAACACTGGAGCTCCCAAATGTATAAAACAATTACTAATAGACCTAAGAAATGAGATAGACAGCAACACAATAATAGTGGGGGACTTCAGTGCTCCACTTAAAGCACTAGACAGGTCATCGAGACAGAAAGTCAACAAAGAAATAATCAATTTAAACTATACCCAGCAACAAATGGGCTTAACAGATATATACAGAATATTCCATCTAGCAACAGAATATACATTCTATTCAACAACACATGGAACCTTCTCCAAGATAGATCATATGATAGGCCACAAAATGAGCCCCAATAAATTTAGGAAAATTGAGAATATATCAAGCACTCTCTCAGACCACATTGAATAAAACTGAAAATCAACTCCAAAAGGAACCTTCAAAGCTACACAAATACACGGAAACTAAATAACCTGCTCCTGAATGATCATTGGGTCAAAAATGAAGTCAGGATGGAGATTTAAAAAATTCATCAAACTGAATGACAATAGTGACACAACCTATCAAAACCTCTGGGACACAGCAAAGGTCGTGCTAAGAGGAAATTTCATACCCCTAAATGCCTTCATTAAAAAGTCTGAAACAGCACAAACAGACAATCTAAGGTCAAACCTCAAGGAACTAGAGAAACTAGAACAAGCCAAACTCAAGCCCGGCAAAAGAAAGCAAATAACCAAGATCAGAGCAGAGCTAAATGAAATTGAAGCAGAGCATAGAGGATTTTTAGGCCAGTGAAACTATTCTTATGATACTGTGAGAGAGGCTCCATGCCATTATACATTTGTCCAAACCCATAGAATATATACAATACCAAGAATAAATCCTAATGCACTCTATGGACTTTGGGTAATAATGATGTGTCAATGTAGTCTTATTGATTGTAATAAATGTACCATGGTGGTAGAGAATTTTGATAGTGGGAAGAGCCTATGCATGTGTGGGGATGGTGGAAAATCTTCATACTTTCTACTAAATTTTGCTGCAAATCTAAAACGGCTCTAAATAATAAAGGGTATTATTTAAGGGAAAGAAATACATAGCAAAAATGAGCAAAAAATAGTTAATATCTGACAAAATATGTTTTAGGTGAAGAAATATAAGCAGCTTAGTGATTATATTTAAAGACATTTTTATCTGTTAAGATAAACATTAAAGGTTGAAATGAGATAATTTTTAGAATAAGAAAAGTAGAATATATACTTTTGAAACAATAGTTGCTGAAGCTAGCTTATGGATGCAGGGAACTTATTTTCTCCCTACTTCTGTGCATTTTTGAAAATTTGCATAATAAGGAAGTTTGCAAATGTAAAGGGGCAAAAAATGGTGTTAAATTCAGATGAGAGTCATAACAGAGAGAAAATACATCCACTTAAAATGCATATGTATCGAATATCACAAAATCTAAGCAATAACTGGATGATTAATTTAGGAAAATCTAAATGATCAATAACTTTAGTTGGCTATTTTTAAAATTTAAGTTCTGTGAGACAGGTGCAGAACATGCAGGTTTGTTACATAGGTATGCCTGTGCCATGGTGGTTTGCTACACCCATCAACTCATCACCTATGCTTTAAGCCCCACACGCATTCAGTATTTGTCATAACGCTCTCCCTCCTCTTGCCCCCCACCTCCTGACAGGCCCTGGTGTGTGATGTTCCCCTCCCTGTGTCCATGTGTTCTTATTGTTCAACTCCCATTTATGAATGAGAACATCCGTGGTGTTTGGTTTTCCGTTCCTGTGTTAGTTTGCTGAGAATGATGTTTTCCAGCTTCATCCATGTCCCTGCAAAGGACATGAACTCATTCTTTTTCATGGCTGCATAGTATTCCACGATGTATATGCGCCACATTTTCTTTATCCAGTCTATCATTGATGGGCATTTGGGTTGGTTCCAAGTCTTTGCTATTGTAATTAGTGCTGCAATAAACATCTGTATTCATGTGTCTTTATGATAGAATGATTTATAAACCTTTGGGTCTATATCCAGTACTGAGATTGCGGGGTCAAATGATATTCCTGGTTCTAGATCCTTGAGGAATCACCACACTGTCATTCACAATAGTTGAACTAACTTACACTCCCACCAGTGGTGTAAAAGTGTTCCTATTTCTCCTAGTCGGCTATTTTAATGCATTATTCCTGGGAGCTGATAGTACAAGTAGCAAAAGAATAAGTGAAGAATACAGTAACATATATATAACACTGTAACACCACATTCATAAGAGAGGTAATATGCATTTTGAAGAAATATAAAAGATTCACAAAAATAGATCATGTATTATCCTATAAGAATATTTTTTTATTATCTTTTAGTTTAAGCTAAAAAGGGAATTTGTTATATGCATAATAAGATACAAAGACAAAGATGTGGCTGGACCCCAGAAATAACTAGAAGGAGCGATCTGAATTCAATGAAGACTTTTTTAAATCTCTGCTCTTCTTTACTTCTCCTGACTCTCATCATTAGACGTAGCTCCTATTTCTTTTTTTCTTTTTTTTTAACTTTTATTTTAAGTTCAGGGGTACAAGTACAGTTTTGTTACATAGGTAAATTTGTGTCATGGCGGTTTGTCATACAGATTATTTCATCACCAGATATTAAGCCTAGTACCTATTAGTTATTTTTTTTCTGATCCTCTCCCTCCTCCGACCCTCCACCCTCTGAAATGCCCTAGTGTTTGTTGTTCCCCTCTACGTGTCCATGTGTTCTCATAATTTACCTCCCAATTATAAGTGAGAATTACTTGAACCTGAGAGGCAGAGGTTGCAGTGAGCCAAGATCATGCCACCACACTCTAGCCTGGGCGACAGAGCAAGTCTGTCTCAAAGAAAGAAAAAAAAAAGAAAGAGAAAAAAAAGAAAATAGCTAACAGAGGCAAATATTGTAAAACTGTTTGGCAAAATCTGCAAAGGCTGAGCATGACGTATCTTATAACTCATCAATACTGCTCCTAGTACAGCCCCTACAGAAAGGTATACTTGCATTTTTAAAATACACTGACAAGTATGTTCACAGCAGCACTATTAATTGTCAAAAGTTGGAAACATTCCAAATTTCTACTGCTGAATGAGTAATTAAATTATAGTACATTTATGCAAATGGAATTTCAGACAGGAATGAGAATTAGTAAACTTTAACTGCATACAAATGGATCCATCTCAAAATATAAGGGTTGAAGAAAAAAATGAGGCACAAAAATATGCGCTCTATGATTCCATTTATATAAAGAAATTATGGGCAAAAGTAATCTCTAGTCAACATAGTGGTTTCCCTGAGGGAAAGGGAAATAATAGGAAGAGAATAAGGGCTTCTGGGGTTCTAAGAATGTTGTTTCATGATCTGGAAGACAGATGCAGAAGTGAGTTTAATTTATCACAATTTTGAGTTTTGCATTACATATCAATTGATAAATAGTTAATAGCTGAATAAAATCTACATTAAACATGACAAATAATAATTTGATTAAGGATTTATCCCAGAAAGTTAGTATAGTTCAGTAACAAAGGAATCTATAACTCTGCGAACATATTAAAGCCATTGAATTGTACAATTTAAACAAGTAAATTGTATAGTAAATGAATTATATCCCAATAAAATTAAAAAAAAAAGAATTGATAAATGTAATTTACCAGCCACTACATAGAATTAAACCTAGCTATTATTCTAACTGGAAAAAAGAAAAAAAAACTTTTGATAAATAATGATTTTTTTACTTAATTTTTTAGCCAATTCTAAGTAGAAAAAAAATCTGTAATTTGGCAAAGGTTATAAATCAAATGTATAAAGCAAACATATGGACAAAATTTTGTTACATTCCTTTTAGATTGCAGAACAAAACAGGGATGCCCATTATCAATGCTACTGTTTAACATAGTACTGAGAGTCCTGTTCAATATTAAAAGAAAGATAAGTAGGCAATAATTAAAAGGATTGGAAAAGAAGTGATAAATACATCATTGTTGATAGATGATACATTTATCTTCTAATGGGGAAAATTAGTAAGCAACATCTATTAATATAAACATAAAATTAGCCTAAAAATTATAGCATTTATTTAAAACAGAATTAACAGATAAAATTATAAACTAAAAATAAATTCTAATCACACAATAATATGGTTTGGCTCAGTGTCCCCACCCAAATCTCATCTCAATTGTAATCCCCACGTGTCAAGGAAAGGACCTGGTGGGAGGTGACCAGATCATGGGGGGTGGTTTCCCTCATGCTGTTCTCATGACAGTGAGGGAGTTCTCACGAGAGCTGATGGTTTTTAAAGTGTTTGGCAGCTCCCCCCTGTTCCTCTCTGTCTCTCCTGTCACCATGTAAGATGTACCTTGCTTCCTCTTCACCTTCCAGAATGACTGTAAATTTCCTGAGGCCTCCCAGCCATGCGGAACTGTGAGCCAACTAAACCTCTTTCTTTTATAAATTACCCAGTCTCCGGTAGCATTTTTATAGCAATGTGAGAATGGACTAAAACACAAAAATAAGAAAAATTATAAAACGTCTTGGATTTAACTAAAAATACATACACTTCTATGGAGTAAACATTATAACTTTAATTGGAATATGATCTGAACAAATGTAGAGACATTCTAGGCTAAAGGATTGAACAAGCTAATATTAATATTATAATAAAAGATTTTAAGTTTTTCCAAATAAGATAAATTGAGTTGAATTCCAAACAAAATTATTATAGAACATTTACACTGTGCTTTATTGATTCACAAGGAACTAATCTATGAAAGGTAAGTGAAAAAGAACAGTATATTTTTACTTAATACTGAAATGATTGAAATATCCAAACTATTATCATTTTATACATTAACAATGTGTGCCTATGAAGCTGAAACACTCATGTTCACAAATATAGTCATTAAACTTCAAAATATACAAATTTAACATAAATAAATGATAGTTTAAGGAGAGAGAGGAAATTAAAAGTGGAGTATCTGCCGTAAAACCCCAGGAATTGGGCAGCTGCATGCTCTGCCCCTCTGCTCCGTAAGTGAAACTCAAGCACACTTCTAGGGCTTGTGAATTTCTGTTTCTTGAGTCCAGTAATCCACAATGTTATTAAAGAAAAAACAGACTTGGACAATGGTTAAATCAATAAAAATAGATTTTATTCAGGAATTACTGCAGTAGGAGAAAAGAGACTTTAGTATAGAGCTGGGCTCAATTCTGAATATAACATGGACAAGTGGAGTTTTGTAGCCAAGGAACCACTTGGTAGTCAGTGGATGGAAAATTACTAAGAGGAAACATCAGGGTGAGTGGCAGGTTCTTGACCTGCCTTGAATACTGCCTTGACAGTATTCCTGCTGAAGGCAGTCCAGTGATCAGATATTACCTGGGGGATGCTGGGAATGAGGAATTTGATTAGATAATCAGGGGGATAAAATATCAAGGGTGAGGGATCCTAGCTACATCAACTAGACAGGATTCTTGCTAAAACTCAGCAAGGCAGGCCCAACAAGGATAGACACTGAAACTCAAGATAAAAGCCTAGTTGAGAGGAGGGATTAGAAAGCTTGATTAAAGTTTGATCAAGGAGAGTCTTCGTCAGTGTGGCACTCCCAGGCCCAAAAGGGAAGTTAGTAGTGGAGGATGGAATACAGATGTGTAGGCTGGGGTATTCACATGGCATTTGCTTGAGGCTGGTTGTGGTTCAGGGAGCAGAGAGAAGTAAGTCATGAACCTGAAGCCTGAGTCTTCCATTTATACTCTTGCCCCAGCCCAACAAATATAGTGGGCTAGGCTAAGAGAGTGGATTTGCTCAAACCAATGATAATAATGTGTGATGAACTGTGGGCTATAATCAACTCAAATCTCTGTAACTGAGGTTTTAAAGGGAAAGAAATAGCAATGCAGTTTGTGCAGATCCACAGGAGAGGGGACCGCTATTGAGCTACTTGTTCATGGGAACATCTGCTCCTTTGTGGACACAGATCCCACCACAGATGCTACCGCACAAAGAGGACTCCTTCCAGTGACGGTACCCATAGTCCAGAATTCCTAAGTAACTACTTAGACCACTATATTTTCCACTGGAATGTTACTTTCATTTTAGTTAATTTTTCAGTGAAATAGTCTCCCATGGACTTTTCCAGGATACTTACTGGCAACAATCTCAAATACAGCTTCTTGGAAAAAATGAGATATGAGTTTCAAACCTGGGAACATAATAAAAACTAAAGAAGTTATTAATATCCACCAATTATTGAATGCATACTATATGCCAGCTACTATGCAGCCATAATCTCATTCAGTATTCAAAACCACCCTTAGACATAGGAACTATTAGCTCCATTTTTCAGAAGAAGCAGCTGAGACTGGCAGAGAATAAATGTGTGGCTTAACATTGTTACAGCTATCACAAAGCTAGTAAATGACAGAACCAAAATACACATCCAGGCGATCTGATCTAAATTCCAAGTTGTTAACAATAACAATACTATATTTTGGCCCATTAGTAAATTGGAAATATCAGTAGTAAGTATTCTTATTACTGCTAAAGGATATTTAATTTTGTTTTTGTTAATAGGCAATAATTATAGAAGCTAGTATTTTATGTAATGCAAAATATTAATCTATTAATAATCTAATAAAGTAAATACCATTTTAATTTATATTTATTAATGAAAAAACTTAGACTTCCACATTAGATTAATTATCCAAGGATATTTTATTTTACACATACTAATACACATAGTTTGTTTCAGTTCTAAGTGTATTAAGAATATTAGCACATTTAATTCCTACAACCTCTTTGAAGTCAGTGCCATTTTGATCTAGATTTCACAGATAAGGAAAATAAGGCACAGAGAGGTTAAATATCTCGTCTGAGGCCACATGGGAACAAAGATAGGACTCGAACCTAAATTCGGTTATTCTGACATTTATTCTCTATTGGTTTAGGCTGAAAATTGGCAAAGCAAGCCCTGACTTTCAAGTCCAACCCTTAAACTCTGTTATAAGAATATCTTCGTTATTTCACCACAGTCAAGAAATTGTTAATAGTACTCTACTTAGTTTTTCATTCACATTTGTGAAGTCAAAGCTCTTTTATTTCCATAAACATTTAGTTACTTTTCTGTTTTAACATTAGCCTTTCAGCTAAGACCAATTGCTGTTTTTGGAATGAATATTGAATAAATATCAAATAAAGGCTCTTTGCTAAGTTTGAGGAGGATCTGTTTGTCAAATGTTGCTCTGCTGCCTAGAAGTGAAGAGTGATAGCGTCTAGAAATTAATTAAATTATGACTCCATTCTAAGAGACATATTAGACAGAACCGCCTCTCCCGGAGGTTTAGAGGACTTCGTTACACTTTCCATTTTGGCATAGATCACTTTCTCCCCAGGAAGCCAAGTTTGTAATCAGGACATAGTTAGGTAACACTATCAGTAGGAGCAGGCTGTACTTTTTTCCAGAACAGCATTTGCATATTCTGAACTGACCAAAGTGCAAGACTGATTATATTCCATTGATTACACACCAAAGAGTGAATTCTAGAAGAGAATTACAGTCAATTAATATAATGTGTATTTAGAAAAACAATGAACTAGAGAGAACATCTTGTTCTAAGACTGACTTACAAGGAACAAAAAATAGAAAAAGACATGATATGAGATGGTTATTAATAATGTTATAAATAATATTTTATGCTTTATTCCAAATTATCTTCTGTCCATTTTTTTCTTAAAATTTGACAATGACTTGTGTGAACACACTGTGGATTAATACATATTGCACAATTATCCAATATTACAAGAGAGACTAAAGCTTCCCAGAGAGGCTTGTCAAACTGTATCTTAACTTCCCTCTTAGACCTCTTTGTGGAAAGTTCTCACATCACTGTTGAAATGGAGATATCCCTAAAGCAACAGGATCAAAAATATTTCCATTAGAATAATAATCTTTTTAGAAGCAGAATCTAAACTCTTCAGATTCGGTGTGTATCTGTGTGTTCATAGGCAATCTTTACTCATCATTCTGACTTTTTCTGCTTTGAAGATATGAGAAGCAAGAATTGAATCCGGCCAGGGAAAAGAAAGCAAAAAGTGTATGGGAAATCCCATGCTTTTCTATGAGAATCTTGATATGTTAAGAGGTTGGCAGAGGTTTATCTCTACCTCTTCCTGGCATAATTTTCCACAAGATTTCAATAGTTCCTTCCAGCTTGGTCAAATTATACAATATATTTCCTGGTCATGTCTCTGGAAATTAGCAAGTCACAAATGTTCAACAACCTACTTACACACGCCATCTTAGTTTATTTAGGCTGCTATAACAAAATACTATAGACTGGATGGCTTATTAATAAAAGAAATTTATTTTTCACAATTCTGGAGGCTGAAAAGTCCAAAATCAAGGTGCCAGCAGATTTGTGTCTGGTGAGGGCCTGCCTCCTGGCTCATACACAGATATCTTCTCACTATAATCTAACATGGCAAAGGGCAAGCGAGTTCTTCAAGACCTCGTGTATAAAGACACTAATTCCATTTATGAGGGCTAATAACCCACCCCCAAAAGCTCCACCTCCAAATACCATCACATCAGATTTTAAGTCTCAGCATAGGAATTTTTGGGGCATGCAAATCTTCAGTTTATGGCCCATGCCCTTCCTGGGTGGACATGAATACCCGCACTGAACAGTGGGTGTCAATTACATGTTTAGTTACACATTATGCCCACAGTTACACACATAGCATGTGTACATCTGATGATAATATTAAAAGTAGAAGAGAAGATGAGTAAACACAGCAAGTGTATTGGGATAAGAAAGAAAAGAAAACTGAAATGGTAAACCAAATAGTAGTAGAGATTACAGCTAGAAACTTGACAGGGAATAAAACCTGGATAAGAATCCAAATTGAAGACCAGAAAGAAGGCAAAATCAGAGGTTTGAATGATGATACTCAACTTTTGAGACTGACAAACGCACAATTTAAACATCAGAATCTGGTATTTTGGACAGTGATATAGGGAGAATTATATGAATTATTGTGGAGTTATGGTGCATGGAGATTTTACTCCAGAGAAAGAAATGCCTGTCAGCTTGAAGAGCCCCAGGGAAAATAGAGATGAAAGTCAACATGCAAGTCAAATGATGCTGTTTCTCACGTCTTCATGACAGGGGTTGGAGAATTGTGTCAAAGGCAAGAAAGCAAACAAAGATCAGGGCTTCAGCCATGTGGACAGATGGAGGCACTCATTCCTCTCTCCTTTGTTACTGTTAGATTGGACAGTTGTTTTTAATTCCTCAAAGAACTGGGTTGCAGCCTGAATGATGTCAAAGGGTGGACCCACTCATCCAGTTATATTATCTTGAATTTGCTTCTTTATATCGGGGAGTTACAACTAAGATGAAAATGAAAAGATTCCTATGCTCGAGACTTAGAACTTTGTGCCTTTGAACTGTTTCAATAAATCATTCCACAAATAATTTAGGATATTCTCTTTCATTCTAAGTACACAGTTACATTTTAGCTTAGGAGAAAAGGCCTTAAACATAGTTCATTTCAGGATCTGAAATTTTGCCTCGAATTAGGCCAACTTCTGACCATAGCGCACTGAAAAAATGCCACCATGACAAACAGTAAATATTCCTGGCAGTATTTAGTTCACTCCCCACCCTTTCTTAAGCCAAAAGTATACCTATTCTAATTGTGACCCAACACCAAACCAGTCATTTTGTAGCTTAGCTAAGAAGTGTCTCCATAGAGTATTCAAAAGAGTCAGTCTTTCTGATCCAGATTCACTCCCAAAGATAGACTCAAAGACTTCAATCAACCTTCTGAGCTGGTAACAATTGGTAGGATATCAGCCACAAAGGAGATGCATCTCACATTTCTGCCCCTCCATCTACCTATTCTCAGGATCTGCAACCAGGCAGTTGACTGCCTTAAGGTGTAGGCCCCACAACATGTACAACCTTGCAGAAAGTCAAACCAGGTGCTCATGACACAAACTGAGAAACATAGGAAAGCAATAGCTGTCCCCCAGAAAGAAAGGATCAATAACCAACAAATACTGGGAACAAATCCACAGAAGTCACAATCCAGAGAACACATTTTAGCAAATTATTTTTTCTTCAGTTAATCTAAATTTGAAAAAAAAAAAAAAAAAGACAGAGGCTTTTTCCCACCCCTACTGTATTGCAACATGCAGACAGAAATCCGGGAGGCTGACTTCAATAAGAATTTATCTTGGGCTGGTGTTGTCAGAGAGTCCCAGATTTCAACTGCATCTGGAGCAAGTGAAGTGTCCCAGCTATCTCATTTTCATCATCAAAACTGTAGGAAATGAAAAAAATATTTTCCTCTAGCCATCTTACATTCTCAAGCTGGGCTCTGGAAATTAGACTGGCCAAACATAGATTGAGGGTGTTTGGCCAGTCTAATTTACAAAGCCCCAGGCAAAACCAAATGGAACTTTATTCCCATGTGTATTGTGCTTACCCATGGGAGTACCCAGAGAAGAGTAGCTCTTCACTGTTAGCCTGGGACTCCGGGTTTTGTTAAGATAAATAGAGTGAAACATCACTAGAAAATTTTCCTAGCACTAAATTTTCTTTTTCTGCCAAATAACTCAATTTTCAGTCAAGATTCTGCTTATTGTCAGGTGTAATTTAGTCATCTCAATGGCATATATGAAGACATAAAAACTCCCCTTTGACCAAAGAACCTTCTCTTCTACTCATCTGTTATGATGGCTGACAACATTGTTATTAGAAATGGGTAGAGTTGATTTTTAAGGATAAAGTATTTCATTTCTTTTTAAAAAATACCAATATGCATTATGCTTTATTTTTCAAAGAAAAGAAAACATCTAGTACAAATTTCTTCACTTTCTCCGTTATATATATTGTACCTGCACTTATTATCTCTAAACTGTGCCTTAGAATTTGAAGATAACTTTCTAATGGTGCTCTTGATCTCATCCACTTCAGCCTTCACCGGAACTTACTGCTTCAATCATTTTTTTTTTCTATTTTCAACATCACTTCTTCCTGGCCTATACTCTTTTGTTATATCCCTTCCAATCTCCTTTCTTTTACAGTAGTGTTTCAAGATAAAGGTACTACAAATTGCTGCATATATTTTGTATCATTCCTTATATTTCTTAAGCCATGAAAAACTTAAGTTTTCCTAAGATAACCAATGACCTAGGAGGTCTCAGTTCCAACAGATACATTTTAGTTTTCTCTTTATTTATTGATGTACCACCTCTAGCACTGATAACTAACTGTCTTGAACTAATTTCACCTTCAAATTCTATCAAATGAGCTTTTTTTGGCTCTTTTTTGTTTTATCTTAAAAATAATAATAATTTTTGGCTGGGTGCTGTGGCTAACACCCATAATCCCAAAAATTTGGGAGGCCAAGGCGGGCTGATCACTTGAGGTCAGGATTTTAAGACCAGCCTGGCCAACAAGGAGAAACCCTGTCTCTACTAAAACTACGAAAATTAGCTGGGTGTGGTAGTGGGCACCTGTAATCCCAGCTACTTGGGGCCCTAAGGCAGGAGAATCACTTGAACTTGGGAAGTGGAGGCCACGGTGAGCTAAGATCACACCACTGTACTCCAGCCTGGGTGACAGAGTGAGACTTTGTCTAAAAAAAATTGTTTAATTTGTCTAATAAAAATTGTAAATATGTATGGTTTAAATGATATTTTGATATATGTATATGTTGCAAAATGGCTAAATCAAGCTATTTTCATAACTTCACATACAGATGATTTACCATTATGGTGGAAATGTTTAAAATCTATTCTCTTTGCAATTTTCAAGTATACAATACATTGTTATGAACTATAGTCACCATGCTTTACAATAGGTCTCCTGAACATATCCCTCCTGTCTAACTCAAATTTTGTATCCTTGAACCAGCATCTCATCGCCTCCCACAACCTCCCATCCCCAAGTAAACACCATTTTACTCTGATTCTATGAGTTTGACATTTTAGATTCCACATACAAGTGACATTATACAGTATTTTTTTTTCTTTGACTTATTTCACTTAGCATAATATTCTGTAGCTTCAACAATGTTATTGCAAATGACAGGGTGTCCTTCTTTTTTAAGGCTGAATAGTACAGGTACACAAAATGGAACACTATATATTACTCTAGATACTATATTATAGAATGTGTACATATATATACATGATGGAATGCTATATAGAGTCTATAACTATAATCTATGTGTGTACATATACATATATACATACATATTTATATATACTTCATTCATCATTGATAGAGAGCTAGGCTGATTCTATACATAAGCTATTCTGAATAATGCTACAAGAAACATGGGAATACAGATATCTACAAATATCTCTTTGGCATATGAATTTAATTTTCTTTGGATATACCTAGAAGTAAAATTGCTGGATCATATGGTTGTATGGTTCTATTTTTAACAATTTGAAGAACATCCATACCGTTTTTCATAATGCCTATACTATTACATTACCAGCAACAGTATGTAAGGGTTCCCTTTCTCTATATCCTACCTAACTCATTATCTTCCATCTTTTTAATATTAAACATTCTAACATGTGAGAGGAGATATGCAGTTTTTATTTGTGTTTCCCTGATGATTAATGATGTTGGGCATTTCTTCATATACCAGTTCACTATTTGTATGTTGTCTTTTGTGAAATGCCTATTCATGTCATTTGCCCATTTTTAACGTGATTATTTGGGACTTTTTGCTAATTGGTTGAGTTCCTTATATATTCTATTTATTAATCCCTTTTCAGATGCATAGTTTGCAAATATTTTCTTCCATTTCGTAGGTTGTCTCTTCACTCTGTTGATTATTTCCTTTGTTATGCAGAAGGTTTCAGTTTGATATAATTTCATTTGTCTATTTTTGCTTTTGTTGCCCGTACTTTTGGGGTCCGTCCATTTATTTTTGCAGTTTCAGATCTTATGTTTACGACTTTGAGTTGATTTTTGCATATGGGGTGGTTCTGCATATGGACATCATGTTTTCCTAACACCATTTACTGAGGAATCTATCTTTCCCCATAGTGTGTTCTTGGCAACTTTGTTGAAGATCATCAGTCTTTTGGTTATTCCTGCTTCCCTGGTATTCTTTTTGAAGGTTTTTTTTGTTTGTTTGTTTTGTTTTTTTTTTCAGCATCTTTTTATCTTATCTATTTATTGTGTTCTGACATACCCCAATGAGGTTTCTAGGTTACCTGAAGCTATATTTCTTTGGTTGAAATCTAGGCCCTATTGTTTGACAGATATGTGACTTTGGAAAGTCATGTATTCTTTCTGTGGCCCACCTATAAATTGGGAGTGACAACAATAATATAGCATATACAATGTAAGTATTAGCTTTGCCTGTTCTTTTGCACAGGCAATTGATTTCATGCCTTTAACTCCATCGGCTATTTCTACTCTGAAGATTCCCAAATAAGTATCTTGTTCTGAGTCTTCTCCTGAGCTCCAGACCCTTATGCTAAGATTTCTCTTATCTATTGTTTTCTGGATTTACAATTCACCGCAAGTAACTTGACCAAATCTGAACACAAGATTTTATATATATTTCTTATTCTGGTGGATTGCAACATCCAAAACTTTTTCTCCTATTTTGCCTCAAACTTGACATCAACTATCATTACTTTATTTTGATTAACTCTTATTTATTAACTCAAAGAAGAACCTAATCACTTTTTATGTCCATCTTCTTAATATCTCAATTATTATTGCCTTCATATAGGCACTTCCACTTTTCTGCTAATTATTACTGAATTGTTATCACCTACTTTCTGATTTTCTTGACTTGTCATATGCCTCTCTAATCCATCCTTCACAGAGATGCCAATGAAATTTTTTAAAGGGAAAATCTAATCACTTTGCTGGTTTTCTTCTGAAGCCTCTAGTATTTCTTTATGATTCACAAAGTTTAAACACTTCATGTCATGGTAAACCCTTCTAAGCTGGCTGCTTACTTCCTGCTTTTTTTTTTTTTTTTTTTAAGAAAATGTCTTGCTACATTGCCCAGGCTGGCCTTGAATTACTGGGCTCAAGCAATTCCCCTTCCTTAACCTTCCACCTCATCTTATGGTATTCACCCTCTCACTCCATCCTTTACATTTAAACAATAAATGAAGGTTTCCTTCTTTGCCTCCACATATGCTGTTTCCCTCATCTCGACTGTCCCATATCTGTGTCTACACACATCATTAGGGTCTTGTATTAAACATTTTTGTGAATCCTGCCCTGAATCTTCCACTCATCAGTCTTGGGTTGTATGTTTTTTTTTGTTTTTGTTTTTTTCCTCCTCTTCTCCCAAAATATCTTTATTTGAATTATAATGAATCCTTATTATTTATGTATTACATATTTGAGAACTTGCTGACTTACTATAATTTATTTGTAACCCCCAAATCAATGCTCACAACCCTTTTGAAGTTCTCCACAAGCATATGAATAAGCTTTGCTCAGGCATCAGTTGTGCTATTGGCTATGAGTTCAATGTTAACAAATCTACAATATATTTAGATAATGTCTTTTAAAACAGAAACTTACATAGAACAAAGTTACGTCTTGATTGGTTGACAAAAATATTGTGACTAGAGACTCAGAGGAAGCTAAACCTGTGTTTGCCCTAGAACCATCGGTTCAGTACTCATTAATTCAGTGTTCACAGTGACTTTATAAAACATTACTACAGTCAGCAATAAGTATCAATTATATATTTGTTTTCACGTCTATGTGTATTTTTTTTTTGATGGTTGTCACTCTATCCTTTCATATTGTCTATCTTCAGGGCCTGAACAATCCTTAAAAAATAGTAGATACCACATAAATATTTGTTGAATAAGTAAAATGAAAATGAATATATGCCAGGATTAGGGTGTATGAGAACATTATTCATTGTAGTGTGAGTATAATCTCTCAAACAATAGAATAAAATAGGTGAGTTTCAATGAACAACAAGAAAAAAAAAAAAGACTCTCTGAGGCTAGAGCTTGTCAGAATACAACTGTGTCCCAGGGTAAGTGAAGGAAGAGAAGTAGTGAGACAGGGTCAAGAGCCTCCAGGCAAGGGAAAATTTAAAACAAGTTGCCAAGAAAACAGGGGTGCATGGGAGGATACAGAAATAATTCTTAGCTTTCTCCAGATCTAGTGAAGGTTTATATTGCCCCTTCCTTGTCTTCATTTTCTATATACCAATAAGCTGAAAAATCATCCCAGCATGCCCAAGGCTGTCCTAGATTTTGCATTAAAATCCTGTTTTCTGGGAAACTCCTCAATTCTGATAAACCAAGATACTTGGTCACCCTATTTATAAACTACTATATTGTAAGGTGAAACACACTTTGTAAATTACGACAGTGTGAATTTAGTGTTCATTCATTGTTCACACAAACAATAACTGACAAACTGCTACTGCTTCACAAGCACTATCTAGTTTTTGAGGACACAAAGATGATTTTGCTATTACTGTTCCTTAAGGATCCCTGCGTAACACCTCAAAATAATTTACACTTTAAAGTGTTTTTTATAAATATGTATGAACTCAGGGAAGAAAATCATAACAATGGATACTTCTGATACAGACTCTTCTTAGGGCTGAATAACCAGACTGATTTAAGAGATAGGGAATGTGTAAAGGTTGGAGGCATTTTTAACCTGTACTTACGTGGGACAGAAAAAAAAACCTGGAAGAAAGATCTTGACAATACAGAGGAGAAACATTTGTAGAATAATACACTTGGGAAAAGTTGGAAGAAATAAGCTTCTCTTCTCTCATATGACATGTTATCAGGTTTCCCAAGGACTCAGAAACCCATGCCTCTGAATTCCAAGAAAGAAAAATAAGTAGATTTATTTCACGTAAAAGCTAGTTCTCCACTGGATTTTGATAAACTTTCTTCTTTATTAAAATAAGAAAGTTTGTGACACTTAAATCAAAGATCTTTTAAAATAATAAACATTAATAAATATATTCACTTAGCGTGATAACTCAGTTATTGTCTAAGAGAGTTAATTAATCCAAATTTTATCTTGGTTTAAAAATAATAGTTCTTACTAATGGCAATAATCAGATTTTAGGTATATTTTATTTCCTAACTTCTCTCCAGTTTGGTAAAATTATACTTGCTTTTCAATTTAGCACATGGTTAAAAAGATGTTCAAGGGAAAATTTCAAAAGACCTTTGTATAACATTGCTATTTTTTCCCTGACTCAATCTTTTACAGTCACTATTCCACCCTAGTTTTGTTTACTGAGTGAGCTAAGTGCTTCCATGATACTTTTACTGCTGACACTTTCCTCCAAGAAATTAATGTATTTCATATATTTTTGAAATGTTTAACTTGATTAATAGCAAAACTGATTATTTATAAAAGGGACTTCAAGCCATGGTTTATTCTAAGTATGCAGTAGATACATAAACATTAGATTCAGATTTAATTTACAGCTGTGGCAATGAAGAGAAACATATTTTAGGCCAATATGAGCTACTTGACAATATTTTACAGGCTGTAATGGAAGATTTAAACAAAATTATCCAATTTGCATTGATTTTTAGCAATCTTGCACTTATTTTTTATTAAAAATAGATATATTTGGCAGCAGAGTCAAATATGGACAAAATTAAAACATAGCATCTTTGGGAGTTTTGAATTATTTACTTGACTGTAAATTCACTAAATAATAAAACAACTATTTAATACATTCTAAAGGAATAAATAATATAATTTTATACAGATAAGTATGTATAACAATGATCATCTGGTAGTGATATGCCTACAAGTTGCAAGTCTGTGATGCAGTGGAAAAATTAGCCTGGAAATCAGGAAGCTGGGTACTATTCTGGGAACTGACAATAACAGATTATGGACATATCACTTAGCTTATCTCTGTCAGATTTCACTGAAGAAAATGAGAAATTTGGGACAGATGTTGAGTTTTCTAAATAGTGTTTCCTAAAATGTTTTTCTAGAAAATTTTAACAGATATGAATCAGAAAATGGGTTATCAGATAAGACTAGTTTGGGCAATTCTCTATTTTCTATCCTGTCTTGAAAATTCACAGGGCATATTTATAGTCTAAAAAATTAAAGCTGCAATTTACCTTTTTAAAGGACTATGTACTTAACAAAATGGAACACATTTTTAAACTATTTTCTAAGCTAGATACATTTATAAGCTAGGTGACTTCCAAAGTTTCTCACACTTTGAAAATCTACAAATATAGTTATTAAAGTACCTAAATAATATGCCAGTTAAAAAGAAATTCATCCTAGGGCTGAGTGTGGTGACTCACACCTGTAATTCCAGCATTTGGGAGGTCAGTGAAGGATTGTTTGAGCCCAGGAGTTTGAGACCAGTCTGGGAAATGTAGTAAGACCTTGTCTCAAAAAAAGACAGACAGACAGACAGACAGACAGACGGAAAGAAAGAAAGAAAGACAGACTGAAAGAAAGAAAGAAAGAAAGAAAAAGAAAGAAAGAAAGAAAGAAAGAAAGAAAGAAAGAAAGAAAGAAAGAAAGAAAGAAAGAAAGAAAGAAAGAAAGAAAGGAAGGAAGGAAGGATGTTCTACTAATGTGGATGCTGTTGGATGCTGTGTTTTGTGTTGACTGACTCAGCGATGGTAAGGCTCCACCTTCCCAGCATCAGCACA
>NW_012105365.1:6948521-6953022 GCF_000951045.1 Mandrillus leucophaeus
AGAAAGAAAGAAAGAAAGAAAGAGAAAGAAAGAAAGAAAGAGAGAAAGAGAGAGAGAGAGAGGGAGGGAGGGAGGGAGAGAGAGACAGAGAGAAAGAAAGAAAGAAAGAGAGAGAGAGAAGGAAGGAAGGAAGGAAGAGAGAGAGAAATAAATTCATCCTTATCAATCTCATTCAAATTAGTGAGCAATGGCAAAAATAAAAACAATTTTAAGGTATTTTTCCTTTATCAGGCATTGATGGTTATAGTATTTTTTACTTATAAATTATGTTTTTCTGAACATAATAATAAAACGCCCACATTCCTTTACTACACATCCATTGGTTTCAAGAGTCAGTGATTAGGATTTTCTGGATGACAAGAGGAAGTCAACTTGAGGTTTAACATTAGACTAACTCCTGTTCACAGAATTCTTCCTTAAGAACAGGTCAGCAGGTTTGTAAATTGGCTATCTGGTCATCCCTTTGATAGATATGTCTATGTTTGAAGTGTTGGATTATACAGCAGTAAGACACTTGAAACTTTCCTTACCAAAGGGTACTGAAAGCATCTTTAATTCTGCTTGCTAGTCTGTTTCTCTCTCATTTGGAAAGAATGGGGCATACAGTTTATCTTACTCTGAGAATTTTGGATTAATGAAATTTTGCAGAGATTATAACTATTTATATATAAAAACTTAAATACTTATCATAGGCAATATACCTTTTCTGTTTCAATCTTTAGAAATCATACATTTCTCTAGATAAGTGAGTGAAATAATTACCTTTCAAACCAATTACTCTTTTCTCACACCAGTTGTCATGGAAATTATCAGGAGAATATAAAAATAAGGAAAAGCTATATTAGATGTAAAAACTAAAGAAGTCTGTTGCTGAAGACCTTCCAGACATTTTAGAGTTTTTGCTGTATCTAGCCAGATGGGATGAATTTAAGGTATAGTATGGAAGAAACACTTGGGATTTCCCTCATATCATTGCAGTTTGTAGGTAATTCTGACAAAAGCCCACTAATCTCCCTAACACAAGATGGAAACCACAAAGGGGAATCTAAAGTGGGTGGGATCATCACTCCAAAAAGTAGATACTTGGGGGCTATCCTTGAATTGTATGGCCAATCAAGGTAGAATGCAGATGGTGACAAGATTCCTTTATGCCATTAGATGGTTTCACAGGAGCAAAATTCTGTACTGTCACTCCTGTGACCTATATACTCTTTACTCTCCAGCAAAGATCTTTGATATTTGCAAAGTGAGTTCAAGTTCACATTAGCTCTATTTTTCTTCTTTTTGTAGTCTGAAGATTTCAGGAAAGGACTCACCCTGTTATCTGACAGGATCCATTCTATTTTCCACATAACTATGCATCAGCACTCTCCATGAGAAAAGACCTAGAGAGAAGTGAGAGCAAATAGAGAAAAGCAAGCATATTGATAAAAAGATTATGCATTGAAAAAGATTAATACCTGGCAGTTGAGACGTAGTAACTGGGTCTAATATTTTCAACTAAATATAAACAACCCTTGCAGAATATAAACAAAACCCAGACTTGGCCACCCGTGGACTGTGGTGGACAAGACAGGTAAAACTGCTCCATAATGATACCTAAAACAAGACAGAGACAGAAATATTCTGCATACAAAAATAACAGTTCTTCTTTTTACTATTTATCAATGACAACTCTAGCTTCCTGACAGCACTCAATTCAAACTGAGCCTTTACTTTCTTAATCCCTTCTCAGAATCACACAGTCTAAGCCAAGTAGTATAATAAGCAAGCACCTCTTAAAAACATCTTCTCTAGATACCTCACATGTCTACAGCAAGGGAAACAAACATTACAGGTGTGTTCCTGGATGTCACGACTGGTGAGCTTCAACACTTTCTTGAACTATTAGAGGATGTGATTCGGTATGAGGTATGAATTTCTTTGACAGAAAACAAACTAAAACAAAACCAACAACACAAAAAGACGACAGGGAAGAGACATTTTAGGTTTCTTTTTCCTTTTTTTTAGGTAGATTTAAGAGAATATGAAACTCTTAAACTTGAGTAAATGAACAATTAGATGAAGAAGGGAATATTTGAGCCAAAGAAAGAATTCATGAAGACAGAAGCATAACTGATAAATTTAAAAGAAAAAGGTCATCAATGACCACTATATTGGAGATTGCATAAAATTAGTTCAATAAAAGAAAGGACAATAGAATATCGAATAGACATACTATACATGGGTACCCAGTAGATGAGTGAGCAAGAGTTAAATCCAGCTCACATACCTCTTGCCAGGTCTCAGATATTGCAAAGTCGGGGCTGCATTTAACCAGAGAAAGGAGAGCATATTTACCCCACAAAACTGCCAGCAATCCAGCAGGTACAAGGGTCAGGATAGGCTAATATCAGACCTGAAGAAGAGTCTATTTAAAATGAAGTTTTCATAGGTTAGGTTAGTGCTTCCCATGCATTGGGCCACAACACAGAGAGGTTCTCAGGAACTCGATTGCTTGTCATTTGGGCATCCCAGTAAGGCCTTACAAGGTTGGGAGCCCAGAAGTCAATACTCTACAGTTGCAAGAAACTACTTCAGTTTATCCCAGTTTACCCCAGTTTTGAAGCATTGGCCAAGAACAATTTACATGTTTTGTCTCTCAGTTCTGATCATGTTTCTATAGTGTGCCTAGTTCTGGAGAAGAGCTGAACAAAAGAGCTAAGGGCCTTGCATGAATCCTACATTTCTCTACCTTTAAGCATATTTTTCAATATCCTCCTAATTTTACTTTCTCTCTCACAACCATACTGTCCTAAATAACTCCTAAAATCTTAATCTATAGGAACACCAAGTTTCAGATGTCTTAATTGTTAGTTTGAGATGTAATAATGATGATCTCAGTGTCAGTGTCTCTGTTACTGAATAAATGTTGTGAGCAGGCATGTTGGATGAGATGAAAACTGAATACTACAAAGGCAAAGGTCATGGATGTGTGTCTCATAAGTGCAGTTTAGGTCAATTTTATTTGAATATTGAGAATTTCTTGTAAGTTTCATACTGCTCAGTCCACTTGGTCAAGTTCTTGGTCAAGCCAGTTTTCCTACTAGAGCCACTGAAGAAGTCAACCACAGATTAAGCACTTCTAATAACTATTCTTTGTCTTTTCTCTTATTTTGTAGATTCTGGCATGAGACCCAGCATTTTCAGACTTTTTCTTTTGCAAATATAACAATTTCCACTCTCAATTTTTATTTTAAATTATTTCCTTCACTTCTTATAATGTCTAAATAGGATTAAATTATTTTCTTTTTGAATTTCAAGTTTAATTTTTTGCTAACAGTGATTGAAAACAAAACAAATTAAATCAGTGTAAAACAGCACAAAACAAAAAAGCAATAGTGACTTCACAGCTACCTCCCTGACAATCACCATTTCCCTACTTCTTGTTTCTCTTCAGAAATTCTGTATTCTAGATAATTTATCATTCTAGCCCCTGATATAGGCCCTACTCTCTACATTAAAGACTTTTGAGTATTCTTATCCTCTTTTTCTCCCTCCTGTTAGACAGTTTATTAGGTATTGACCTTGGATTCTGTTTAGCAGCCATCATCCCAGATTCTTAAAAGGGATCCATTCCCCGAATCAAAATGAAGACATATGGATCAACGACAGCGTAAAATGTCTACAACTGTGACAGGGAGCTAGTTTCACTTCATAGCAGCAAACAACAGAAACACTGTGAACAACTTAAGCAAAAAGGGGAAGAATGAATTGTAAGGGCATTTGAAACTTCATAGAATTGATAAAACTTAGTTAATTGCTGGAAGTAGAAAACTGTGTGCCCTCTGTTTAAGTTTTCATAGTTTGATGTGGAGCTCTAGTGTGCCCTATTTTGGGATTTGGAACGGATATTCAGATGTTTTCAGCAAATCCAAGTCATAAATTCATTATTAAAATACTGCTTTCTCCTTTCTATTCCAACCTCTTTATTCTAACTCCGTTTTAAAGGCCGCTACTCTTTTTTTCTTAATCATTTCTTTCTTTTTATTTTTTATTTATTTAATTTTTTTTTAAATTATACTTTGAGTTCTAGGGTACATGTGCACAATGTGCAGGTTTGGTACATGTGTATACATGTGCCATGTTGATGTGCTGCACCCATTAACTCGTCATTTATATTAGGTCTATCTCCTAACGCTATCCCTCCCCCCTCCCCCAATTCCATGACAGGCCCTGGTGTGTGATGTTCCCCACCCTGTGTCCAAGTGTTCTCGTTGTTCAATTCCCACCTATGAGTGAGAACATGTGGTGTTTGGTTTTCTGTCCTTGCAATAGTTTGCTGAGAATGATAGTTTCCAGGTTCATCCATGTCCCTACAAAGGACAGGAACTCATCCTTTTTATGGCTGCATAGTATTCCATGGTGTGTACATGCCACATTTTCTTAATCCAGTCTATCATTGATGGACATTTGGGTTGGTTCCAAGTCTTTGCTATTGTGAATAGTGCCACAATAAACA
>NW_012105365.1:6953247-6957621 GCF_000951045.1 Mandrillus leucophaeus
CTTTGCTATTGTGAATAGTGCCACAATAAACATACGTGTGCATGTGTCTTTATAGCAGCATGATTTATAATCCTTTGAGTATATACCTAGTAATGGGATGGCTGAGTCAAATGGTATTTCTAGTTATAGATCCTTGAGGAATAACCACACTGTCTTCTACAACAGTTGAACTAGTTTACAGTCCCATGAACAGTGTAAAAGTGTTCCTATTTCTTCATATCCTCTCCAGCACCTGTTGTTTCCTGACTTTTTAATGATCACCATTCTAACTGGTGTGAGATGGTATCTCATTGTGATTTTGATTTGCATTTCTCTGATGGCCAGTGATGATGAGCATTTTTTCACGTGTCTGTTGGCTGCATAAATGTCTTCTTTTGAGAAGTGTCTGTTCATATTCTTTGCCCAATTTTTGATGAGGGTTGTTTGATTTTTTTCTTGTAAATTTGTTTAAGTTCTTCTTAGATTCTGGATATTAGCTCATTGTCAGATGGGTAGATTGTAAAAATTTTCTGCCATTCTGTAGGTTGCCTGTTCACTCTGATAGTAGTTTCTTTCACTGTGCAGAAGCTCTTTAGTTTAATTAGATCCCATTTCTCTATTTTGGCTTTTGTTGCCATTGCTTTTGGTGTTTTAGTCATGAAGTCCTTGACCATGCCAATGTCCTGAATGGTATTGCCTAGATTTTCTTCTAGGGTTTTTATGGTTTTAGGTCTAACATTTAAGTCTTTAGTCCATCTTGAATTAATTTTTGTATAAGCTTTAAGGAAGGGATCCAGTTTCAGCTTTCTACTTATGGCTAGCTAGTTTTCCCAGCACCATTTATTAAATAGGGAATCCTTTCCCCATTTCTTGTTTTTTTTCAGGTTTGTCAAAGATCAGATGGTTGTAGATGTGTGGTATTATTTCTGAGGGCTCTATTCTGTTCCATTTGTCTATATCACTATTTTGGTACCAGTATCATGCTATTTTGGTTACTGTAGCCCTGTAGTATAGTTTGAAGTCAGGTAGTGTGATGCCTCCAGCTTTGTTCTTTTGGCTTAAGATTGTCTTGGCAATGCAGGCTCTTTTTTGGGTTCCATATGAACATTAAAGTAGTTTTTTCCAGTTCTGTGAAGAAAGTTATTGGTAGCTTGATGGGGATGGCATTGAATCTATAAATTACCTTGGGCAGTATGGCCATTTTCACAATATTGATCCTTTCTATCTATGAGCTTGGAATGTTCTTCCATTTGTTTGTGTCCTCTTTTATTTCCTTGAGTAGTGGTTTGTAGTTCTCCTTGAAGAGGTCCTTCACATCCCTTGTAAGTTGGATTCCTAGGTATTTTATTCTCTTTGAAGCAATTGTGAATGGAAGTTCATTCATGATTTGTCTCTGTTTGTCTATTATTGGTGTACAGGCACGCTTGTGATTTTTGCACATTGATTTTGTATCCTGAGACTTTGCTGAAGTTGCTTAACAGCTTAAGGAGATTTTGGGCTGAGACGATGGAGTTTCCTAAATATACAATAATGTCATCTGCAAACAGGGACAATTTGACTTCCACTTTTCCTAACTGAATACCCTTTATTTCTTTCTCCGGCCTGATTGCCCTGGCCAGAACTTCCAACACTATGTTGAATAGGAGTGGTGAGAGACGGCATCCCTGTCTTGTGCCAGTTTTCAAAGGGAATGCTTCCAGTTTTTGCCCATTGAGTATGATATTGGCTGTGGGTTTGTCATAAATAGTTCTTATTATTTTGAGATATGTTCTATCAATACCTAGTTTATTGAGAGTTTTAGCATGAAAGGCTGCTGAATTTTGTCCAAGGCCTTTTCTGCATCTATTGAGATAATCATGTGGTTTTTGTCTTTAGTTCTTTTTATATGACAGATTATGTTTATTGATTTGCATATGTTGAACCAGCCTTGCATTCCAGAAATGAAGCCAACTTGATCGTGGTGGATAAGCTTTTTGATGTGCTGCTGGATTGTCTCTCAGACCACAGTGCAATCAAACTAGAGCTCAGGATTAAGAAACCCACTCAAAACCGCACAACTACATAGAAACTGAACAATCTGCTTCTGAATGACTACTAGGTACATAAGGAAATGAAGACAGAAATAAACATGTTCTTTGAAACCAGTGAGAACAAAGACACAACCAGAACACAACCAGAATCTCTGGGACACATTTAAAGCAGTGTATAGAGGGAAATTGACAGCACTAAATGCCCACAAGAAAAAGCAGGAAAGATCTAAAATTGACACCCTAACATCACAATTTAAATAACTAGAAAAGCAAGAGCAAACACATTCAAAAGCTAGCAGAAGGCAAGAAATAACTAAGATCAGAGCAGAACTGAAGGAGATAGAGACACAAAAAAAAACCCTTCAAAAAATAAATAAATCCAGGAGCTGGTTTTTTGAAAAGATCAACAAAATTGATAGACTACTAGCAAGACTAATAAGAAAAGAGAGAAGAATCAAATAGATGCAATAAAAAATGATAAAGGGGATATCACCACCCATCCCACAGAAACACAAACTACCATCATAGAATACTATAAACATCTCTATACAAATAAATTAGAAAATCTAGAAGAAATGGATAAATTCATGGACACATACACCCTCCCAAGACTAAACCAGGAAGAAGTTGAATCCCTGAATAGACCAATAAGAGGCTCTGAAATTGAGGCAATAATTAATAGTCTACCAACCGAAAAAAGTCCAGGACCAGATAGATTCACAGCCGAATTCTACCAGAGGTACAAAGAGGAGCTGGTATATTCCTTGTGAAACTATTCCAAACAACAGAAAAAGAGAGAATCCTCCCTAACTCATTTTATGAGGACAGCATCATCCCAATACCAAAGTCTGGCAGAGACACAACAAAAAAAGAGAATTTTAGACCAGTATCCCTGATGAACATCAATGCGAAAATCCTCAATGAAATACTGGCACACTGAATCCAGCAGTGCATCAAAGGCTGCTACTCTTATTGTTGAGTTTTCCTGTTTATGATATGCCCAGCACAGTGCCTGACACGTAATAGATGTTTAATGTGAGTTTCATTATACTTACATTTTCTGTTTGAGTACATCTGTTCATCTCTCCTATCTTATCTACCAAATTTTTTTTTTCCTCGCTTCATTTTGTACATTATCTGGGGTGACATTATTCACAATTCTGGGCTTCATCATATTTGTGACTTAAAGCCAATGATACTCCATTTTTAAAACCCGAAAGTCCCCTTGATTACATTTCCACAGAAATCTGTTGGGCCCACCCTTGGGAAAAGTGATTTAAATCCATAGTTCTTTGCTCTGGGTGTAGTATTTCTCTAATATGTCCCCCTTAATTGCGAAGTCTCAACTAACCAGACCCAGTCTCTTTTCCTCTCACACTTCTCTTCACTTACTCATTTTTCCAAATTCTATATTAGGAAGGAAGACAAAAGGAAGAGACAAAAGCTTACTTCTAAGTTTTGAAACTTTTTTTCTGACTCCCCTTGAGAATCAGGATTTAAAATCATATAGATGCTCTTCCTTTTAAAGATAAAAGGAGATATTGTTACCCCACATGGTAAATAAATCATAATAAATCTAAGATGCAGAACAAGATGGGCTTTAGCAAAGGATCAGAGAGCAAGTCTGAAAAGTCAGAGGATTAGCCAATTGCTCCCTAATGTCAAGCCAAGATCCAGTAGAAATCATCATTCTGGCATCTGACAGAAGAAGTCAAAGGTCAGGATTTAATGCTGCCGCAGTCCGATTTCCCAACTTGATTGAGCAGGTGCTTAATAAGGCATGATTATTTGTTGTGTTAAAAGAGTTCAGAGCCAAGTAAGATGTAGAGTCACAAAACAGAGTGATTCTCAGCTCTATTATTCTGTTGAGAACGTTGTAACCTTTTTGTTAACGACAATTATGTTGAGGTGATTACTTTATCAGAGTTGATTTCTTTGCCTAAGAAAAATATGGAATGCAAACATATTAGATTATACGGAACTGGAAATGTCACTGATGAGTCTGCACTGATACAAACAAGGAGAAAGAGGTTAAGGTCAGCAGAAAGAGCCCTGAATGGGTGATTAGATAAATGTGTTTCCCTTTGATTTTTAAGTGAAAATACAGTGTAAAACTGGCAGAAGTTTTCAAGGCACCGTCAGGCGTTACCCAGAAGAAGAAAGAGTGAGAGCAAGAGCAAGAATGAAGAGAGTGAGAAAGA
The DNA here is from genome assembly GCF_000951045.1 of Mandrillus leucophaeus. Taxonomy (NCBI): domain Eukaryota; kingdom Metazoa; phylum Chordata; class Mammalia; order Primates; family Cercopithecidae; genus Mandrillus; species Mandrillus leucophaeus. Next base: position 6,957,458 of record NW_012105365.1, read on the forward strand.
GAGGAAGACAGAGAAAGAATTTTTCACAACAAATCTAATTAATTTTGACTGCAGGAAGTTTGAGTTAATTAGAACTTCTTTAAGCATAAGAAGCATAACATCAGGGATTTAAAACACTGCTTGGCGGACCCATTTCCTTCTTTCCCCCCACCCCCACCCCCCCA
>NW_012105365.1:6957711-6985662 GCF_000951045.1 Mandrillus leucophaeus
CTTAGAAGTTGTTTGAGTCAACAAAGGTAACGCTTAAACACTTCACAAAAAAAGGCAGGTGCTCAAAAATCCAAACAACTACCTAGATTTGAATACCACCTGCCTCACTTACTAGGGGAAAACTGAATAGGGAGGCATGGTTTGATCTTTATGGTGTTTTAAAAAAAATAGATTGAAAAAATAAATACTTGTTGAAAAGTTAACCAACAGTCAAGAACACTAATCTCCAAGATGGCCCACAGTAAACCATGCCTTCTGGTATTTATGCCTTTGTGTGTGTGTTTCCCCTTCATTCTGATTCTGTGCTGGCTACGTGAGTCTCATTAAAAAATAGCGGGCAGCAGCAGTAACATTGTGCAAGTTCCAGACCTAAGCCTTAGGAAGGTCTGGCAGTTTCTCCTTCTGAGCTTTGGGAAGCCCTGAACCACCATGCAATAAATTTGGCTAGCCTTCTGGAGAGACCACAAAAAAGAGTGGCTCAGCCATTCCAGCAACTAAGACCAGCCCAGCCATACACCTCTCCCTGCTGAGGAGCCAGACTTGGGACATTCCAGCCCCAGCAGTTCTCAGACTCTAAAAGCATGAGAAACCTGAAGCAAGACGAGAGAAATGACTACACGGTCAACTCAAAGGATCTTGAGACATAACATATTGTTGTTATTTTAAGTCACTGTTTTAGGGGATAGTTTGTTATACAGTAATAGATAATGGAAAAAAACAACACATATGGACATATTGTTCAATGAGCTAGCCACTAGAAAAAATGGTTATGACTGATAACTGAATTTTGAATTTTGTGTGATTTAATGTATTAAGTTTAAAAACTGAAGCAATGCAAAATAAATTTTCTGTTAAACAAAACTTTATTTTGGTAGGATGACATTTCACTTTAATGGTTTTATTGTCTATTGTATTGTTACTGGATTGTAGTTCTGTAGACATCTGTTATTTCTGGTATTACACATGAACACACCACCAAAAAAGACTGTAATACATATTATTAATAATTTTATATCAGACTGAGTTCTATGGCTCATGCCTGTAATCCCAGCACTTTGGGAGGCTGAAGCAGGAGAATTACTTGAGCCCAGGAGTTTGACACCAGCCTGGGCAACATAGTGAGACCCCTAGCTCCACAAATAATAACAAAAATTAACCAAGTGTGCTGGCAAGTACATGTAGTCCTAGCTACTTGGGAGGCTGAGGTAGGAAGATTGCTTGAGGCCAGGAGTTGAAGGCTGTAGTGAGCTATAATTACACCACTGCACTCCAGTTTTGGTTATAGAGAAAGACCCTGAGGCCAAATAATATTAATAACCAATTACTGATTATTAATTGATATTATTTGATATCAATCACATTGAACTGATAATATTTTGTACATACTCGGCTAAAGTGTTATTAAAGTTAATTTTATTTCTTTTTACTTTTTGAAATGTGACTTCCAGAAAATTTTAAATTACACAGGTGGTATGCATTATGTTTCTATTGAACAGACCTCTTATAGAAGAGTAAACATAAAATTATTTTAAAGTTAACTTTGTTTTTAGAATAGTTGTAGATCCCATAAACTCCACATATGTTTTCCTCTCTTACTAGCATATTACATTAATATGGTTCATTATTTAAAATGAATGAACCAATATTGATATATTATCATTAACTACAGCTCATACTTTATTCAGATTTTCTTAAGTATTACCTAAAGTTCTTTGTCTATTTCAGGATCCCATCCAGGGTACCATGTGACATTGAGTCATCATTTCTGCTCAGGCTCTTCTTTGCTGCCACAATTTCAGACTTTCCTCTTTGTTGATGACTGTAGTGGTTTGAATGGTGGTCCTCAAACAAGCTATTTTCATGTCCTAATCTCCTTGAACCTTTCTATGAAAAAGTTTTCTTAGATGTGATTAAGTAAGGGTCTCAAGATCACCTTATTTTATTTTATCCACCCTTATAAGAGACCCACAGAAAACAGACACACACTAAGAAGAGAAGAAGCAAAGAGGCAGAGGCAGAATCTGGAGTGATGCAGACATAAGTCAGGGAACGCTGACACCTACTGAAACCTAGAGGGGTTAAGGAACAGAATCTCTCTTGGTGTCTGAGGAGTGTGCACAGCCCTGCCAATATTTTGATTTTAGACTATTATTAGTCCCTACAACTGTAAGGATTTTTTTTTTTTCATAAGCTACCAAGAATGTGGTAATTTGTTATGTTAGCCACAGGAAATTAAAACAATGGCCTTGAATGTCCTGATAGTACTGGTCAGGTAGTTTGCCTAGTTGCAATTTGTCTGGTGTTCTTCTCCTGGTTAGAGTGGGATTATGCGTTCTTGGGAGGAAGACCACAGTGGCATAGTGCCTCTTCTATCAAGTGTACATCCTTTTAGCATGATTTATCAACGTAGATGCTGATCTTGATCACCGGGGTCAGGTATGTTTATCCATTAAGAAATTGCCCTTTTCCCCCTCCTTTTCATATTGTACCTTTTGGAATGAATTTTGAGAACTCAAAATAAGACATAATCAAATGGAAAAGAAGAGAGAGTTATAAGAGCACCCAAACAGGAAGAGCGAACACTGAGTAGCTACTGGTCAAAAAGTAAAATAAATCAGTCATGACCACAGTGCAAAAATGTCAGTGTCACATTCAGATAAAAGAAGAGACCTCTCTACTCCTCTGAAATGAGAAGGAATAAACAAAAGACAGGTAAAGAGACATAAATATTGAACAGTTGTTGCAAAGAAAAGATAAAGGTATCATAAAGGCCTCTTAAAGAAAGTAAAATTCAGTTCCATTATCAAATATTTATTGAGACTCACTGTATACCATACAATGCCAACCCTGAAGAATCCAATTTAGCAAGATGTAGTTTCTGTCATAAGGCATATATTATTTGAAAAAGAATATCATATGAATAAGGTAGAAAAATAAATATAACATTGTAGGGATACTTAAAAAAGGCTCTACAAAAGTGGCATTTACATCCATCTGAAACTCAAAAAAGTTTTCTAGGATCAACTGATATTTGAGAGAAAAAGCACTAACCACAAAAAGACATGGTAGCATGACCTAATAATAATTTTGAAAACAACCCTCAACTCCGCGGGTTCTGAAATGCTATTTGTCACTGACCCAGAGTTGATTGGAGTTAGGAATAGAATTCAAGCCAAGAAAAAATATAAACTAGAATGAAAAGTATTAATTATGTTGGGAGTCAAAACTGTCAGACAAGCTTTATGTGGGAAAATTATATTAAAAAATAAAGGTATTAAAAGACTGTTCGATAAGCCTTGAATGGGAGAATGGGGTACTAGTTATTTACATGAGTTCAATCTGTAAAGCCATTAACCTGGCAAACTTCAGTTCCATGGTCTGTGAAAACAGAAAATGGAGCTCCTACTTCAAGGAATCAAATGAAGAAAGGTATGCTTATCATATGGTCTGGAACATAGTCAACTTCCAGGAAGCATTATCATTAGTATGACCATAATTATTTGTTTAGTCATCATTTTCCTTTCCCACTATGGCTTACTGCAAGACTGCAGCCAGATTATACTCTCTTATGCCCTCCTAGGTGCCTCATACAGTGCTTGTCATCAAGAGGAAACACAAAGAAAGAGAATGGATTTTATTTAATGAAGCGGGGTTGATTGTGGCAAAGTGTAAAAAGTGGAATTAATTTAGAAGCTGATATAAACAATGTGCTTTAGACTAAATTGGTCCTATAAAAAAAGAAAAATACATATATTTGTTTGAAATCATGTCCCATTAAAAGCTATTTTAATGTTCATGAATATATACATAAGCAAATACATACAAGAGAAAGCTACAATTTGCTTTGCAGCAGAACTGTGTCCTGTTCTTAATTAAATGGAAAGAATGAAAGACAATCACCAGGGATGGGGGGTTGGGATGGCTGTGGTTTGGAGGCATGGTTGGTATTTATTAGTAAAAAATGGAAGAGAAGGTGTCATAAACTTAAACTAGGGAGGTCCAATACTAACTAAGTCACAAGATTTTCTCTATGGACTGAGTTAAGCCCCTTAACAACTTCTCTGTTTTATTCTCTCCATCTGTTTTACCAGACTATTGGGAGGATTATTTAGTTAATGTTGAGGACTATGTTTATCAATTCCACAAAACGTCTGTTATTTAATGATGAGAGAACTCTAAACGACGCAGCGGGAGTATCACAGGGGTTAGCAACAGCGTTATTGTCAGTTGAGTCCTTTAGAGACCCACAGGACAAAATATGATATGCAGCTCTCGGAGCATTTGGAATTGTGTTTCAATAATTATTTCTCCTTCTAACTCCTCAAGTCAATTGGGTTTTCTACTTTGTGGGCTTGACAAGGAATTTGTTTTTTATGATGGTAAAATTTTTGAGTGGTCTCAAAATTATCTTGAAAATGATTTCTCTAAACAGAAATTACAGTGACATCATGCACTGCAAGGTGACAACCTGTCTTTGTACCTACCTATATAAGTGAATTCTTCACTTTACCTACTTATCCAAGATGCTTCTCTTTTTCTTTAGTGAAAGAAACAGTCTAATTTTTAGTAACTTGATCCTAAACCAAAGACTAGGAAGCCCCCAATATATCACATTTAAATGTAATTTTCCATAGAACATAGAACACAGAGAAACTCAGACTTTGATATAATAATGTATGCTGATTGTTTCAAAAAGAAAATAATCTCCTTTGTAAATCTGCAGTTTTAAAATTCCATAATAGTTATAATCCTGACTTAGTGAAGATGAAAATAGAGCTCAATATGCTACAGCATACCTCCAATTTCCAGTTCTAGAATATTAAGTCAGCACTTTGTAATCTGAAACCAAATCTGAACCTTCCTACTTCAAAAAAAAAAGGACCATAGGGAAGAAGAATATTCCAATTCACTCTTAATCAGTGTAAAATATCTCAGACTCACAATAAAGCCTGGTAAATAAAATCTCCGCTAAAATGAAACCTCCATATGAGGTAAATCAGTTCTTTCAGGTCAGTAGGGTACCATTTGGTAAATTACCTCTGTTTCCTCCTCCCACTAGAGAATGTTATTACCTCACATATGTGGGCTAGTAATGCTCACCAAGCATCAAACTCTCCTGTATTGCTCCAAGGATCATGCCCAGTTTGAATAAGACTGAAAATATTATTAATGGGTAATTTAGACTTTAGGCCTGAGGCTAAGTTCATGCTGTTACGCGGTCAGGATATTGGCATTTTCCCTTCTTTAATTTATGTTTGCACAACAGTGACATGAACTAAGTTTGACTGTTCTTCCAGAAATCTGGCCCAAATCCCTCTTTGTGTGGCTTTAATTTGCACCCTTCATAGTATTTCTGTGTATTATACTTGCTTGCATACCAGGTTTGAATGGAATCTAAGATATGATTGAAAAGAGTTCTATTTTTATAATTCAAAATTAATCATGCCCCAGTAATGCGAACATGGTTCTCTGGGTGGTAATCCTGGAGTTAAATGTTCTCATTCGAAAACAAAAATACGCATTTGTGATCTTTATTGAAGGCCATCGTGTATACAGAGTGTGTGCTTAGCATGATTTCAGAGCATTATTCCTGTAATTTCAACTGTGCTGCATATTAATTCAGGAGCTAGATTACATGTCAGAATAATAAACAGAGCCGACATTTGATGCTTTCCAATGTGAAAGAGGGTGTGGTACTGGAGATTTCAAGGAAGGGTCAGCAAGGGCCCAAGTGAAACTTTTTAGAAAGTGAAGACTGAGAGAGAGATTCTGCAACCTGACTGCTTAATAATTCTTGTCTTTTTTCCATTTGAACTATTATAGGAGCTTATAGTAGGTAAGCTCCTATTTCTTTGAACTGAAACTCACTCCTGGAAAAATTAGGATGCCTGATTTAGGTGCTCCAACGTAAATTTCACAGTTCAGCACCCTCCATTTCTGCTCACTGTTTTCTCCTATCAGTTGTGTTCTCCTTCTTATCTCCTCTTACACTCACAATGCAAATCCTGCCTCTTGCTCTTGTCTGCCCACAAAAACCTGCTATGAGTCCTAGCATCAGTCTCAGCTGGGATCTTTATTCATGTGCCAGTGATTATCTGAATGGACTACAGGCTGAGGTTCCCCCCAACCCAAAAAAAATCAATGATTTAAATTGGTATATGTATGTGTATAGATGGTTTTCTAGGTAACATTTACATTTTAATAGTGTCCTTTAACAATTTGAACTAAAGACAGTGCTAAGCTATTTTTTAATATGTGCTCAACATTGTTTGAAGCACTTTGTTCATACAATAATAAAGTTTCATGTATTTATCATATACAATAAGATGCTTTAAAGTATATATATGTTGTGGAATGACAAAATTCCAGCTAACTAGCATATGCATCACTACCAGATTTGTAGTGAGCACATTACATCCACTTTGCCAGAATTTTTCAAGAACATGATACACTGCTAACTAGAGACAACATGTTTTACAATAGATTTCCGAAATTTATTTCTCCTACCTAACAAAGAATTTTTTTTTAAATTTTTTGACCAATATCTCCTCAGCTTCCCCATCCTTTCAACACCCCAGCCCTGGTAACTACCAATCTACTCTACTTATATGAGTCCACATATGAGTGAGATCATGCAATATTTAATTTTCTATGCCTGGCTTATTTCACTTAACATAATGTCCTCCAGGTTCATCTATGTTGTTGTAAATGATAGAATGATTATGGATTAATGCTAATGATGGCTGGATAGTATTCCATTGTGTATTCATACCACATTTTCTTTGTGCATTTATCCATGGGTGGACACTTAGATTAATTCTATACTTTGGCTATCGTGAATCATGCTGTAATAAAAATGGGAGTTCCGATATCTCTTCAGCATACTGAGTTCATTTTTGGTTTGCATATAAACCTATTAGGGATTGCTGTATCATGTGGTAGTTCTATTTTAAATGTTTTGAGGGATTTTTATACTGTATTCCATAACGGCTGTACTAATTTACAGTCTCACAAACAGTGTGCAAGTTTCCTTTTTTCCGCATCCTCTCCAACCATTGTTATTGCTTGACATTTTGATAATAGCCATTCTAACAAGTATGAGGTAATAGCTCATTGGGGCTTTAATTTGCATTTCCCTGATGAATAGCGATGTTGAACATATTTTTTTATATACCTATTGCCATTTGTACATCTTTTGAGAAATGTCTATTTCAGGTCTTTGTCCATTTTTAAATTGAGTTATTTGCTTTTTTGCTATTGAGTCATTTCAGCTTCTTGTATATTTTTGATATTAACCCCTTATCACATATATTTTGCAACTATTTTCTTTGATTATATATGTTGTCTTTTCACTCTGTTGATTATTTCCTTTGCTATACAGAAGCTTCTTAGTTTACTGCAATGCTATTTATCTATTTGGATTATTATTTATTTATTTTTTTTCATGATGAATCATGCAATGCAGAACCTTTAATAACAAAAGCTTTAAGGACTCAGGAAGGACAAGGTGGCCATCCAGGTTCTTCATGAGCCCATGCTTAACATTAGACTTATGTCCTCTTGAATACCAGCTGTTTCTCTAATTCAGGTGCATAGCACTGATAACTAGTAAGTTATCACAGGTAATTCGACTTAGACCAGGGAGTTCATTCCAATTGTATATTTAAACAACTTCAGTATTGGCTGATTGATTTAGCACGATAATATAGAGTTTGATTTTGAAAGGTTAAATACCAAAGGTTTAAAACATTGGATATTACAAAATAGAATCTTAAGTTACCAAAAGTCATTCATTTGGTCAAACTGATAACTCAAAAACTTTTTAAAGGAAAAAATATTATTCTGACAGAGAAGAGACCCAGCTTTCCAAACAAGACCCAAAGAAGATAGCATGAGGTCAACTGATTCTGTCTCCTTTCTTTCCTTCTCCCTCCTTTCTTATAGTTTACTTAAGAAGTAAACAAAACCCTTTCATTATGTTTTGATATTACATAAAAATCCTTTTAAAAGAGAAACCAAATTTTATGTTTCCATTAGTGTATTTTTAATGATAAAGCTAGGTTTTAGTAACATTTTATAAATCTGTTCAGTTTTAACTAGTTTCACCATAAGGTAAGATTTTAATAAACCTTTTATAACCGTTTACATTTTGTTTTTCCTCAGAGCTGAACAATGTTCTAAGAAAACTCTGTTGTGCTTTTATTCCAATGTCCAATTTATGGGGGAAAAAAACAACAATAACAATCCCATTTTAACTTTAGCCACTAGGTTCACACATAGAATCTCTTATAATTAACTTTCATAAACCTTCTACAACTTGTTCAAACTTTTAGCTTTAATTTAAAACAATCTTTAACTCTCTAACCTAGGCAAAAATCTACATTCTCATAGTTTCTTATAATCTCTTACAAAAACACGTTTCATTCTCCTTATACACCTTGCATGCAAACCTATTTTTCCAGTAGTCTCAATTGCATATTACAATGTTAACTCTTATCATTTTTTACTTTTGGTGAAAATCTTGGTAAGTAAGAGATTTTAATTATGTACTAGGTGTGGAGTCTGGTACCCAGACAGAAATGCAGATAAGGTCTGACTCTTTCCAATCTCTAACTCCACGTATCCCAGGACTTAGCTAGCTGTAAGCGGGCAAACTATACAGTTAAGAGCCATATTAGTATTTTATGAAGCATTTAGGAGGCCTAATGTTAAATTGTATAACATTTCTGGCATAAATTCCCTTTTATAAATTATTTCACGACTTTCACAGACCATGAACAACATGTTTAGACTTTCTGACTTGCCCTAAACATTCCTCGTTTTAAACAACCACTCATTTTACTTTAGGACAAGAATTTACTATACGACATTCTTTCTTATATAAAATCTCTTTTCTGTATAACCTTCTTTTCATAGCTAGGGGGCATGGGTAATTCCAGATATCCCCAGGCCTTATGTAGAATGTAATGTCTCCAAAATAAATTGAACAATTTTTCAAACGTCAAAGTAGTTTATAATCTTAAAGCATTTAGCAAACCTAATATCTGACTTGCATAATTTAGGAAAAATGTCTTTATTTTATGAATAATTTTTAAAGTTGTCTTTATTTCCCCAATATTACAAAAGTTACATGAACTAAAAGGTACTGCAGTTTTTATTTTGCTTTCAATATATTTGGTTTAAGTGCTTATTTTTGCTTAAGCCAATTAATTAGAGCTCTTATATATAAACATTACACACAACATATATATAATCACACAGAGAGACAGACAGAATAAGATTACTACAGTAGTTATAAGATTTTTCATTTCCTAGTTTTTAAGTTTCTTAACTGATTATTGGCTTTATGGTGTAGTCCTCACAAGCGCAGGGCCAAGAAAGGGGTTTCTTGTGCCTCTTGTTTTTCCTAAGGAGTCCTGGGTGTTAAAAGCTGAAATATCCACTTTTAACGAAGCTGACTTTTAAGCATAGCACTCTGTAATAAAGACCTTTTAAAATTTCTTATTACCTGGTTTTAGGCAGGCCAAATGGCTGATATTTCTGGCTTTTGAACTTTACCAAAGGTAACCTCCCAGGTACTCAAGGAAGAAAAATTTAAGATAGACTATGGAGGAGAAGAGACTAGACAAGGTTATACAGATATTAAATGAGAAAGGAATTACTTCCTAAGCAGGGAATCAAACCCAGACCACCACTGTGAAATGGCCAGAATCTTGGTCTCTGAGCTACAGCACAGGGTGGTCTTCATTGAACTTCCCAGAAGTCGTCTAAGTAGTTAATTTTGAGTTTCCGAAGCCTTTTAACTACTCAAGATAATTTTTAGAGCTACGACATAAACTCTAAAATTCCTGTTCCCTGGAAGGCAGAGACCAACAGAAAGTTGCCACACAGTTACAAGATCAAGCTCCCAAGGACATAAAACAAGATTGAGACCCCATCCAGTTTTTTTGTTTATTTGTTTCAGGGACCTGCAGCAAAGTTTGTCACTGACCAACTTGCTGGGTCATGTTGAGCAGCAAGCTTATGAGTTCCTAAGCCTAGGTTTTATTCTACAGAACCCCTTTGACTCAGAAAAACGAATTCATAGCACAAATACATCAGTTTAAGACTAGCCTCCGAATTCTTTTTCTCATTAATCAAAACTTTACAGAAGAGATAAACAGTGATTTTTACCATTCATTCAACCATTTGCATAGAGAGAGAGAAGCCAGAAATCTAACTGGTAAGAAACTCTCTTACCCTTTTGCCAGCATGCCAGACTTCTGGGTTCCCTTTTCTTGAGCAGCCCTAGTGACCCAGTTTGCCACACCATCTCCCAGGGGACCAAACCACAATATAAAGGAAAATTATCTTTTTTCATTCTGTCCAGAGCAAAATACATGTGATAAAACATAAATTATTAGCTACTCTGCTTAGCACCCAATATCGAACAGGCAAGGCTTAAATCTGTCCTCAGATGGGTCCCATCATCTTTAACCAAACCTCCGACTAGCAGTTTCTACACCTGGTGTCTGGGCAAGATAGTTGCCCTGAGTAATAGAAAAGACAAAAAAGGGCAAGAAGAGAGAGAAAAGCATTGCTTGTTGCAGGGTGGAGAAGGTGAAATGCTCAGGCAGGCCAGAGAAAGACCCACCCATTTCAGCAGTACTGAAAAGTTCAGGAAGCTGCAGCTGCTGTCATGAAGGGATTTTTTTCTAGTAGTCCCATAAACTCCCAAGTTTCCCCTTTTTGGGGAGGAAGAAGCTCCCCATGCCTCACTATCCTGTAGATGCCTAATTCTGTCAGTCATAGTTGTCAGCAAAGAGTGCAAAGCAGATTATTCCAAAGAGAACAGCAGTTGCCATCCTGTAGTGCCAAACCTGTTCTTAGCCAAAAGGGACTTTACCGAGAGCCCTCATTTTTAAATGTACTTCAATGCATTGTTGTTCATTTGGAACATTCCACTGTAAGTTATCTTTAGTAAGATTTTGCCGTTTCTATAAGACTTCGCTGCCTCCCAGGCCTAATGTACAACCCAGGAGAAACTCAGTTTTCCAGAAATTAAGGATCCCATTTTTACCTAAAATACTGGCTTTACTCTCAGGATCTCTTGATTAACTTAGCCAGTGATTTTTTTTTTTTTTTTTTTTTTTTTTTTTTTTTTTTTTTCCTACTTAAGCAGGCAAGAAAAATAAAACAAAGGGGGTAGAGCAAAAAATTCCCTGTGAATTTTCAAAAACCAAATTTTATAACCCCTGCATTTTAACTGCTTACTACCTTTCCTTTCTGACCCAGTCAGATGTAAGTGGCCTCTAACTGGAACCAAGCCAGTTAATTCCCAGATGAATTCCATTCCTGGGCCCAGTCCAGTTTCTGTCTCAACTCCAAACCGAGTTTGGATCAGAAATTTGCTCAAAGAAACTCAGAGAGCTCAAAACACAAATCTGTGGAGCTCCGAAATCCAAGAGGGAGCTTACCCATAATCCCCAGCGGCTCTGAGAGATCTATGGATACAAGAGGGTCCTGCAGGTACCTGGCGTAGTCACTCATCGCTCCTGGGTGTCTCTAGAAGCTCCACTTCGGATTCCGCTTCTGACACCATCTGATAAAAGAATAACGTCAGCCAAATTAAATTTAAAGTTTAACTGAGCAATGAATGATTCACGAATGGGGCAGCCCCCAGAATCCGAGCAGATTCACAGGGGTGCCTCCCAATCAGAACAAATTTATAGACAAAAAAAGGTAAAGTGACTTACAAGAATCGGAAGTGAGGTGTAGAAACAGCGGGATTGGTTACAGCTAGGTGTTTGCCTTATTTGAACCCAATTTGAACATTCAGCAGTCTATGAGTTGTTGAAGTATGGCCGCAGGGATTAGCCAACACTCAGCTGTTGTTACTGGTGTATACTATTAAGTTAGGTTTTAAATTTTGCCTGACTATTAAGCTAGGTTACAGTTCATCCACAAGGACTCAAATATAGAAGTAAGGAGTGTTCTTTAACAGTTGATATATTTCTTTTTATGCCAGTGCAATGTTGTCTTGGTTACTATAGCTCTGTAATGTATTTTGAAATCAAGTAGTGTGATGCTTCCAGCTTTGTTCTTTTTCCTCAAAATTGATTTGGCTATTTGAAATATTTTGTGGTTCTATAAAAATTTGAGGATTTTTTTTTCTACTTTTGTCCTTCATTTTGTTAATGTGATGTATCATATTTATTAATTTATATATGTCTAACCATTCTGGAATCCCTGGTATGAATCAATGATAAATGGTATTTTAAATGCGCTATCGAATTTGGTTTGCTGACATGATGTTAAGGATTTTTGCTTCTATGTTAATCAGGGATATTGGCCTGTAGTTTTCTTTTTTGTATAGTTTCCTTGTGCCTGGTTTAACGTATAGTTTCCTTGTGCCTGGTAAAGCTGACCTTGTAATATGAATATAGAAGTAGTCTCCCCTCCTCAAATTTTTGAGTGAGCTTAAGAAGAGTTAGTATTATTTCTTCTTTAAGTGCTTGATACAATTCAGCAGTGAAGCCCTCCAACTCTGGCCTTTTCTTGATGGAAAGAATTATTACTAATTCAATCTCCTTACTCATTATTGGTCTATTCAGATTTTCTGTTTCATCATAATTTATTTTGTTAGGTTGTTTGCATCAGCAATTTATTCATTTCTTCCAGGTTATCCAATTTGTTGGTGCATAATTGCTCATAATAGTGTCTTATGGTCCTTTGTATTTCTGTTGTATCAGTTGTAATGTCTCCTAATTTGTTACTGATTTTGCATTTTTGAGTCTTCTTTTTTGTTCTTTGGGCCAAAGGTTAATTGATTTTATCTTTTCAAAGAACCAACTTAGTTTTTTAAATGTTTCTTTTAATTTTTCTAATCTCTATTTCATTTATCTCTGCTCTGATCTTTATTATTTCCTTCCTTCTGTCCACATTGGGCTTAGTTTGTTCTGGTTTTTCTAGTTTCTTGAGATGCAGTGTTAGGTTGTTCATATGAAATAGTTTTTCTTTTCTCATGTAGCTATTTATTCCTATAAAATTCCATCTTTGAATTTCTTTTGCTGTGTCCCACGGGTGTTAGTATATTGTTTCCAATTTTATTTGTATCAATAATTTTGTTAAATTGTCCTTTAAATTTCTTTATTGACCCATTAGTTCAGTAACATGCTGTTTAATTTCTAAGTATTTATGAATTTTTGAATATTCTCCTGTTATTGATTTCCAGTTTAATATTGTTGTAGTCAGAAAAAATATATGATATAATTTCAGTCATTTTAAATTTGTAGGACTTGTTTTGTGGCCTAAAATATGATCTATACTGAAGAATGTTTTATGTGCTGTTCAGAAGAATTTGTACACTGCAGCTGCTGGATAGAATGTTCTGTATGTGTCTGTTAAGTCTATTTAGTCCAGTGTATAGTTTAGATCTGATGTTGGTTTACTGTCTGAATGATCTGTTCATTGATGAAAAAAGGGGTTTTGCATTCTATCTCTCCCCTTAGATATATTAATATTTTATTTACATATTTAGGTGTTCTGATGTTCAGTGGATATATATTTATTTATAACTGTTATAGCCTGTGGAAGAATTGACCCCTTTATCATTATGTAATAATCATCTTTGTCTTACATTACAGTATTTGACTTAAAGTCTATTTTATTTAATATAAGCATATTATCATAGCCACACCTGCTCTCTTTTGGTTTCCATTTGTATGGAATATCTTTTTTGCATCCTTCCACATTTTTATGTGCACTCTTACAGGTAACATGAGCCTCTTGTAGGCAGAATATAGTTGGGTCTTGTTTTTATATCCATTCAGCCACTCTGTGTCTTTTGGTTGGAGAATTTGGTCCATTTACATTCAAGATAACTATTAATAGGCAAAAACTTACTACTTCCATTTTGTTAATTGTTTTCTGGCAGTTTCATAGCTCATTTTTGTCTTTCTTCCTCTCTTGTTGTCTGCCTTTATGGTTAAGTGATTTTTCTCCAGTGTTATGTTTTTATTCCTTGATTTTTATTTTTTATGTATCTATTATAATTTTTGTTTTGTGGTTTTCATGAGGCTTACAAAAAAAAAAAAACCTGTTGTAGTTTTAACAGGTTATTTTAAGCTGATAGCAACTAACATTTGGTCACACACAGACGCACACACACCAAAAACAAACAGACAAATAAACAAACAAAATCTTCTACACTTTTACTCTACTTTCCTCACCCCAACATTTTTAATTTCTAATATCACAATTTAAGTGTTTTTACTAATGTTTATTTATATTAATGTTTTTATATCACACATCCTTTAACAAATTATTGTTGCTATTGATATTTTTAATAATTTTATATTTTAATCTTCATACTAAAGATACAAATGTTTTATATACCACCATTAGAGTATTAGAATATTCTAAATTTGGCTGTGTATTTACTTTTACCAGTAACTTTTATACCTTATATGTTTTTGTGTAACTATTTATTATTTTTTTTTCTCAGTTTCAAGAATTCTCTTTAGCATTTTTCAAAAGACAATTCTAGAGATGAGGAACTCCTTCAGGTTTGGTTTATCTGGGAAAGTCTAAGTCTCCTCCTCTTCCTTCTCCTTCTCCTTCTTCTTATTTCTTCTTCTTATACTTTGTTGCTTTCAGGATCTTCTCTTTGTCATTTACTTTAGACAGTTTGATTATAATATGTCTTGGGCTAGGTTTGTTTGAACTGAATCTGGTTGAAGTCTAATGACCTTCTTGTATTTGAATAGTTACATCTTTCCAGGTTTGAAAATTTTTCTACTACTATTTATTTAAATAAGCTAATTATATTTTTACTTTTTTCTTGTTACTATTACAGTCCTATGATTCAAGCATTTGTTCTTTTGATGCCATCCTATAAATCCCATAAGCTTTCTTCATTCACATGTATATGTATATATATGTGTGTGTATATATTGAGAGAGAGAAAGAGAGAGTTGGCACAATAGTAATTGTGGTTTTTGGGCATTAAAAATAACGGCAAGGGCCGGGCATGGTGGCTTATGCCTGTAATCTTAGCACTTTAGGAGGCTCAGGTGGACGGATCACAAGGTCAGGAGATCAAGACCATCCTGGCTAACATGGTGAAACCTCATCTCTACTAAAAATACAAAAACAAAATTAGCTGGGTGTGGTGGTAGATGCCTGTAGTCCCAGCTACTTACGAGTTTGAGGCAGGAGAATGGCGTGAACCTGGGAGGTGGAGCTTGCAGGGAGCCGAGATCGCACCACTGCACTCCAGCCTGGACAACAGAGTGAGACTCCATCTCAAAAAAAAAAAAAAAAGTAAAAAACGTAATGGCAAGAATATATATACTATATGTATTTCTGACTTCATATGGTCATTCACACATAGTATTTCTATCAATTTTGAATTGCATATATGACAATGATCCCATAAAAATATAATGGAACTGAAAAATTAAGTGATATCATAGCCATCATATAACACCATAGTGCAATGCATTACATACATATTTGTGGTGTTTCTGGTGTAAGCAAACCTAATGTACTGCTAGTTGTATAAAAGGATAACACATTCAATTATGTTCTGTACATAATTCTTGATAATAATTATAAACAATCATGTTACTGCTTTGTGTATTTGCTATACTATAGTTTTGATAGAGTACATGTGTTCTACTTACTTAAACAAGTTAAATGAATAAAACAGCCTCAGGCAGGTCTTTTATAAGGTATTCCAGAATAAGGAATTGTTTTCATAGGAGATGATAGCTGCATTGCCTCTGATGATGTTACGGTGGGTCAAAATATGGAGGTGGAAGGAATCATATTGATTATTCTGATTGTGTGTAGTCCTAGGCCACTGTTTGTGTTTGTGACTTAATGTATAACAAAAAGGATGGGAAGTAAGTTAAAGTTAATTTATTATTAAAGAAACACATTTTTTAAAAATACATTCAGAATAGACTAAATGTACTCTTTATAAAGTCTACAGTAGTTCATAATAATGTTCTTCACATTCACTTACTTCTCACTCATGTCTCACACAGAGCAACTTCCATTCCTGCAAGCTCTACTCACAGTAAGTAATTTATACAAGTGTACCAATTTTTATCTCTTATATTTTATTTTTACTATACCTTCTCTATGTTTAGGCACAAATAATTACCATTGTTTACAATTGCCTACAATATTCAGTACAAAGCATGCTGTACATGTTTATAGCTTAGGAGCAATGTGCTACACCATACAGCCTAGGTTTGTAATAGTCTATACCATCTAGGTTTGTGTAAGTACACTATATGATGTTTGCACAACGGCAAAATCACCTAACAATGCACACCTCAGAATGTATCCCCATTGTTAAGTGACACATGACTGTATTTTCAAATAATCTGTCTTTGAGTTTCACATATTCTTTCTTCTACTTGGTCAATCCTGCTCTACTTAATTTCTCTTACATTTTTTTATTTCATTCGTTGTATTTTCTGGGCCTAGAATTTTTGTGCTTTTAAAAATTATTATTATTTTAATCTATTAAATTTATCTTTCTGATAACTCATTGTTTTTCTCATTTTATTGAATTGTTTCTCTATATTTTCTCAAAGTTCCAACATCTTTATTCATTCCTCCAGGTGAATTCTGAGGTGGCGGCCTGTCTCATATCCCACTTCTAAGAAAATCAGTCCTATCTGTGACTTATTATATCGTAAGACCCTTCTCCTTTGGAGTCTTGACTAATTGGTTCGGGGTGGGGAATTGATTAAGGTTTAGCCAATCAGACTAACACTTTGGGTATGAGGATTGAAGGATCAGAGAAGGAATTAACTAGCTTTGTGGAGCACAACAGAAAAAATAGTCAAGGAGAACCATGTATTAAAAGCAGCATTTTTTGGCTGTCCATTTGTGAGTTGATGAATAAAGGGAAGTCAATCTGTAGGAAGAAAAAAGAAATATAGCAAGTATCTTCAGGAAGATAAAGATGAGATTCTCTCTTATCCAGGAAATAGATAGAATAAGCTTCTCATTTACTTTCAATTATTTCCACGCCTGGCTTTCATTTTGTATGTTTGTTTAACAGGATACTATATATAAAGTTTCTTTTCTGTGTCTGCCATATATACATACCATATGTGTCTACCAAGAAAAGTTTCTTTCCTAGCACTCTCTTGAATTTTCTTGTTCTCTCTCTCTGTTTTACTCTCTTGGTATCTGAAACTCTCTCTCTCTCTCTCTGTCTCCGATTTCCTCTGCTTCCTTTGTCTTTCTAGCATTCTGTCCCTCCTTCCCTTTTAGTCTTTCTTTGGTAATCTCTATTTCTCTCTCTTCTTTCCTTTACATATCTCTTTCAGCTTCAATTTCTCTAGATTTATTCTTCTTGAAACTACATGGTACAATGAAGTTTTTAAGCACATTGATAATACGAATGGACACTTCACATTTATTTAAACTTAAGTAAAAATGTTGTTTTGGGGGTGGGTTCCTTTGTGCCCCTTAAATCACACTGTTTACCTAAATGTACCTAAGAACATAATTTGTGGTAAAGCTTTCTAAAATACTGGTTATTAAAGTATATATTTTCTGTAGAAGCTACGCTCAAAAAAAAAAAAAAAAAAAAAAGAAGAAGAAGAAGAAAAAGAAAGAAAGTCTATCCTGGTCTATTTTGAAGAATAGTGTAAACTGTTAGCAGAGCTATGATGTACTTTCAGATGAAAGAATGGAAATTGTGAACTCTGAGAGGCTTGGTGGTATTACTGCAAAATCATTTGCGTACTGTTAAGCAACATACTGATGGAGGCACCAGTTTCTTAAATAGTATTCCCTTGATATTTCCAACTTGCCCAGTCTTTTCACAGCTTCCTTTCTGAAATTATGGAGTAGATGAGAGGTAGAAAATATAGAAATTTGGATTGAAATATTTCATTTGGGAATTTGTAAAATAGAAAGAAGTGTGAGCTCCTCCAGTTACTTTATGGTCTGAGTAGCAGATAGAACAAATGAAATCGCACCTTCTGTATGGAGCTGAAGTTTCACATGTGGTCATTACAATGAAATTCAATGCTCACCTCTCTAAAATAAATAATTACCTTAAATATTCTAAGGTTATTATCATAACTTTATCCAAATTGAGTACTCTGTTGATTTGGTTCACTTGGATTATGTATTATTTTTAAAACATACATTAATTTTAAAGAGTTTATAATATTACATGTATACATTAAAGTATAATAAGAAAACCAACTTTTGGATCTGCCAACCAGTTTAAAAAATAGAACACTCAAATATAATGTACTTTAAATATAATTTTACTCTTTCTTTTTCAATCCATTTTCTTCTTTTGTTTCCCTCCAGCTTCTTTATTTTTCCTGCCTAAAATGTCAGTGCAAGGAAGAATTTAAATGAATACTATTTTGTTGGTTGCACTGTTTTATCATTAATGATGACGTTAACTCTATTTTAATTTTTGATGCTCTTCATCAGATTCAAAAAATATTTTTATATTTCTAGTTTACTGAAATTTTTTGTCAAGAATAAAAATGGAATTTGCCAATTGATTTTTTCTACATACACTGGATTACCATATATAATTTTTCCTTTATTCTGCAACAGACACTAACTATAATTCTTAATTCCTGATCTAAAAATTCTCATGGGAGAGAACTGATTGACCTAGGGTCAGGAATGAACATGAGTCCAGCCAATTGTAACGCAGGGCAGGATATAGGTCAGGTTCATGTAGATCATTGCCCAGACAGTAGGGACTATGGTTAAAGATCCAGTAATCAAGAATGTGGCATATTCTATAGTATCTATAGCATATATTGGGTAGGGGTAGTAAAAAGCTGATTGCTACCTGTTCTATATCTTTTATTTATATTCTAATTTTATCATATTAGTTTGGTAGTCCCCCATCCTATGATAAAAGGCAGTTGTTACATGAGTTAATAAGAGGTAAATGCAAAATGTCATCAGTATTTACTAAATGACTTCTGTAAGCCATAATGAATAAAATTAGAATCAACAAACCATGAGAAAACCATAATTTTTAAAGTATTTTTATGTTTGTTCATATTTTACTATTGAAAGGTATCTTCTTGCTAAATTAAGGCCTAATGTCAAACTAATTTATATTTAATTCAATACTCTCAGCTTACTTAGGAGATTATTACAAACAGGATATTTCATTTCTCGTTATATATCTTGGCACAATACCAAGTCTGACATTAATTGACAGTTATTCTGACTTAAATAAATCAGCATTTTTAAAAAAGTACTCAGTGACAATATAATAAATGGGTTTGGGCCTGGATGATGAACATACTATCAGTATAGCAGAAAAAAATGAGGGGGCATTATATGAGTTTTGGTGAGGTGGAATAACAAAGAATAATGAGAAAAAAAGCACAACAAAATTTGAAAGTCAATGATTTGACTTCCTATGCTGGCTTAATGGGTTGGGGACATTTTCTATCAATCAAATAGTTACAAAATAAAATCAAGTATTACTTATTAACTTAAGAAGCTAAGGTTGTTTAATGTAATGCAATAACATACTGGAACTTTGCTTTAACTGTAAGTAATATTTGAATAGTTATTAGCCTTTCATTCATTTTAGTTTAGAAGGAAATTTTCAAAAAAAATTACTCCTTGGAAAGGCAGATTGTGCGACTCTCTGTAATATGTAATGGTTCATGTATTCAGTTCACCTACTTGGTGATATAAGCTGTGAAAGAAATATTTTGATCAAATTTTTACTGGAAAAACATCTACTCTTTGTATATGGAGAAATTGAATGTACAAATAGACAATGGCCAGAACATAAATGATGATAAAACTCTGACCCACAAGCTGAGCCAACCTGCAGGGAAGTCAAATCGGACTTCTGCAGCACTCACCCCAGAGTGAACAGGTTTTCTTCAATGACTGTCAGCTTCCCTAAATTTTTGCCCTGCTCCCAACTCAGGATCAAGTAAAAGACAAATACAATCCCTAAACCAAATGACAGGAGGTCGCACTTCTAGCTAATCCACTTCCAGCTTCCCCATGCCAACAATCTCTAATCAGAGCATACCTAAAGCCTTTTTAGTATTATTATTTATTTATTTTTCTTCACTACAAAGTTTTCCACTCTGGTAAATCCCTTGAGTCTCTGACAAGTCCAAGTGATGGTGCCCAGAAGGACAGATCACAAGGTCAGGAGATCGAGGCCATTCTGGCTAACATGGTGAAACCCTGTCTCTACTAAAAATATCAAAATTTAGCTGGGTGTGGTGGCACGCGACTGTAGTCCCAGCTACTTGAGAGGCTGAGGCAGGAGAATTGCCTGAACCCAGGAGGTGGAGGTTGCAGTTAGGTGAGATGGTACCACTGCACTCCAGCCTGGGGGAAAGAGCGAGACTCTGTCTAAAAAAAAAAAAAAAAGAGAGAAGTTATCTAACAGATGGACAACACAATGAAGGAGGTTACAACCTAGAGTACAGCCTGGAAGAAGCATGTGTATCCTGAAGAATCACAAAGAAACTTAGAGCCAGAGAAATAAATGAATAAAAAATAAATATTTTTATACAGAAATAAATGAATTTTGCCAGGTTAACTAGAGAATGTAGTGTCCCAAAATAAAGAGGCCTGTATTCTAGGTTTTCAAGCTTTCAACAATAACCAACTCTCTGCTCAACTCTAAAACATCAAGGAATCAAGGAGTTCCAACTAAATATACACAATTCTTAATTGGCATAACCAAGTGGGGAACACTGCTTCTGAGTAAGATGTAATAAGTTTAAGCAAGACAAAATTTCATGGTATAAAGTTCATATTTTTTAAAGGTATCAGAAAGCTATGCAGGAAAAGAAGTCTTGATGAGCTAACAGTCCAGAGATAGGATCACCATTCAGACATGAGCTAACAGTATGCATCTTATTTCCTTTGGTAGCATTTGGTGATTTTGAGGATAGGCTTTGCATACAGGTGTGTCACAACCAAAGGACCTCTTCAAGGTAAAAGAGAAACTTAGGAAAGCTTTAAGCAGTTTTATGGAGAAGGAATAATTAAAGTTAATATTTGAGGAGGCCCAACAGAAAGCTTAATTTCTGAAGAATTTGCTGAAGCGTAAGGCAGCAGGGAGGTCAAAAAGCATAGTCTGGATCAATGTATTAGCTCAAGCAATAGGAGTGGCTCTCTCAGTTTGCCTGGTTGGTCTACAGCAAATGAAATTGAAATTGCAGAACTTCCTTGGTACACTCTAGAAGAAGGTCTACAAAAGACTGTGAAGTCTGGGACCCTAGAGTAGACTTGTCACTCTAAGTCATGCTCAGTCACTCCCAAACTATGTCCCCTGGGAGATTATAGAAGACACCTTTACAAAGCTTTTTAAAAAAGCAGTGTTGAGCAGTGCCCAGAAATTCTTGAGGAACTCTGTGGAGGCTAAGAATATAACGGGAATGCCATTGAACAGGGCTCCCTAAATTCAAGTTAGATGATGTGTAGCTGGGATTGCAGAAACTGAGTGTTAATTAATCACCAGAGGAAATGTGAATGTAGTTCCTGTAAAAGACATCACAGTCAATGCAGTAATTAGAATGATTTGACCTGCAGGGTCTTTGCCATTGGCTAATTGATCATGGTCTACCTATAACTGAAATACATAGACAGTCTACAAAATTCTAATTTAATGTACATATTCCAAAAAATTCTAAATCTTGTTAGTAGATATCTGACTTGAATGATCAAAATAGACAGTTACGATCCCTCCAACAGTTTCCGTACTTGATCCAGTTCACAGACTCAGAACTCTTCTTGAAATGTATGGAAGGCCAGGGCTCCTTAAGGAAGAACTTAAGGGGTTAACTGCCAAAATCGTATACTATAAATCTTCTTTCTTCTTCAAAGAGCTTATAGTTGTTTTTGAGAGTGACTGAGAATTTGGGAAGGGGTAATAAACAGAGCTTTTCCGGGCACTGATTGTGAATTGACCCTAATTTCAGGAACACCAAACACTACTCTGGCCCATGACTGAGTGGGGGCTTATGGAAATTAGATGACCAACAGAAGTATGGCTCCCGATCATCTCAAAGTGGGACCAGTGGGTCCACAAATTCAACTGAATTTTGTTTTGTTTTGTTTTGTTTATCCAGTTCTGCAAGACAGTTGAATAAAAGCACTTAGCAAATGACAGAATTTGCACATGTGCTTTTTGACCTACTAACTAAGCATTTGTTGTAAAACTTCAGCAGCCAATACTCACACTCACAACATCTAGAATATGGGTATACTGGCTCAGAAAAGGAATCTTAGAGTGTCACTAACAGGGTCTGCTACTGCAGTTATTTCTGAGAGGCTGGGTAAGGGACTGGACATTTATATTTTCAATGTTTCTTTAAATTGCATCTTCATTTCATTACTTTTAAATTTGTATTTCATTCCCTTCCCTGTTTGAATTTTATTTTTGCATATTATTTTGTGATAATTTTAAACAATTTAAGGAAGATAAAACAAATTATACTTTTAATATGTGCCCTTAAAAAGTTAATATAGAATGACTTACATGCATCTTTTTAATAATTCCTATGTTAAAAATTGAACATGCCAACTTTTCAACCCAACATGAAAGCCTCATTCTTCAGAAAAACAACAACAACAACAAATGGTACTTATTGGTTTAAAAATTTTCTAGATATATCCAAATTCTCACTATTTCTCCATGTCTCTTTTGTATTGTACTCATATTATGAAACAGTAGCAAAAAAGGCTTTTGTAGACATAAAATACTCTATTAGTCTGAGTTCTCTAGATAAAAAGAATACAAGATAAATAGGTATACGTGTATATGTATGTGTAAGTATGTAAATAAATATATGTGTATGTGTACATATATATGTGTATACACATACATGTGTGTATATGACAGAGAGGGATGTATGTGTACATATATATGTGTATACACAGAGAGGAGAGAGGGAAATATTTATTATTCAGATGGTCCCTGACTTAACCATAGTTTGACGTACAATTTTTTGACTTTACTATGGTGCAAAAGTGATTCACATTCAATAAGAACCATGCTTCAAATTGTGAATTTTGATCTTTTCAAGGTCTAGTGATACATGATACAATATTCTCTCTCAATTCTGGGGAACAGTAAACAACCAATACTCTGCAATGTGCTGTGTGGCCAGCATTTTTTGATATTGTATTTTGTGTTTTTGCATCCCATTATGTCTACAAACACCCATTTTCATCTTATAACATTTTCAACTGACTATGGGTTTATGAGACTGTAACCTCATCAAAAGTTGAGGAGCATCTGTAATCAACTGGCTCACATGGTTACAGAGGCTGAGAAGCCCCAGGATCTGCAGTTGGCCAGCTGGAGAAGCAGAAGAGCGAGTGGTATAGTTCAAACCTGAATCTGAAGGCTTGAGAACCAAGAAGAGCCAAGAGTGTCAGTCCCAGTTTGTGCCCAATTCTGAAATCCAGAGAAGACTAATGTCCCAGCTCAAAGACAATCAGGAAGAGCAGGAATTCTCTCTTACTCCTCCTTTTTGTTTTATTGAAGACTTCAAAGGATTTAATGGATTGAATGAGGCTCACCCACAGAGGGGAGCCTGTGGGTCTGCATCCAATCCATTAAATGGGGAGCAGACCCACAGGCTCTTTATTCAGTCTGCTTTATTCAGTCTACCAATTCAAATGTTAATTTCATCCAGCAACACCCTCACAGAGACACCTAGAATAATGTTTAACCAAATATTGGGCACCTTGTGGCCCACTTAGTTGATACATTAAAATTAACCTTCAAAAGTTCCACCACGTTAGTTCTGAGGAACTTAGAACCAACTTGGTTCCACTTACTTATTTTAAAGATAATGTTATAGACTTACAGAGAAGAAAGATTAATTGCTTAAAATGGCAGATGTTTGGAAGAAAAGCTATCATTCACAACTATTGTGTTCCAGTGTCCTATTAACATACTCTCTACATATTTTACAAATCATAACTCTGAATTGGAAAAGGTTTGTTTTTGGTACTTTTCTGACCTTGCATTACGTCCTTATATATTAGGGAAGAGATAAATAAAACCAGAGTATATGGATTTTGGTGCGAATAAATATTAATGACTATTTTAAAATTATGAAATGATTAAATTTCCAAAGATTTTTTAGAATAAGTTTTTATTCCAGAAAATGGGAGAGAAGAGTGTGTGGAAAATTTTAGGACAAGAACTAAAATTTTCTATTGGACGTCAGAAGAGGTAGGATGAGATCTTAGACCTAGAGATAGTAGGTAAGCACTAAATGTCAACTAAGCCAGCTGTCAATTACAAGAAGGTCAAATGAAGTGAGAACCTCTCCATAACAAAAGTTGAATATAAGTAAGAGACAGAAATGTATTAAGCATGCTTTCTGACAAAATCTCTAAAAGTGAATAATACTTTTGTATTTTCCTGTAAATATATAAAATATACCTGTATAGATATAGAAAAAAATGATCATATTTGTTATTTTCAGACAAGGAATCAGTTGTTGGAAAGCAAGTGAGGCGATTAAGAATTTCCAAAATACATCCTTTGTTAATCTTGAATTTTCTACCATGTAAATGTTTTATCTATCTATACATTTCAAATATTATGAAATAGAGCTCCAAATTTTTTAAAAAATGAGGACTAAAGTTTTAAAAATGATGAAATTAAATACTGTCTAATCATACCTTATATTTGTTGAGCACATATATGTGCCAGGCATTTTATACTCCTCACTTCATTTAATTCTTATTATCAGTCCCATTTTTTAGATATTGGGAAAATGAAATTTAATGAGATTGTCTTTTTATGTTTTTCATATTTTTGAGCTTTGTGAAAGACAGCTAGAACATTAAGCATTTGTCTTCAGTTAAACTAAGAAATTAATTAAACACCAGATAAACACTGTTGTAGCAATTAGTACTTACAATCTCCTCAGGTATTTCTTGGTAAATATTGCATATTAGCTTCAAAATTGGTTTACTGTGGTAAATCATGTTCAAGAACAGATTTTCTATATGTTCTGTGAAAGTGGGTGACTATGCATTCCACCTTTATTCATAAAAATCTAGTCTGTTTTACAATTCACAGTTGAAGTTTATCCTGCTCACTTTTTCAAATTGCTTATAATTACAAATTAAATTTGCATACTAGCAAATATATATTCTAAAAATTGACTGAAATTTACTTTTAAAATAGAAACATTATGCAGAACCCAAGGCATCTATAAGGCTGAGCTTTGGATCCAGAATCTTGTTGACTATAATTGCCCAGGACAGATAGTCTCTTGGAGACAGAAAGCTAGTCACAAAATTGGGCTTACAATCACACTGCCTTCAGTGTCTTCCCTCTCTGCCACTCTAAATGATCTTCAATGAGGATAACTAGATTGTGGTATGTTGAAAGCCATGTGGAAAGCATTTTCTTTACTGCTTGTTGAGATTGAAAGTGATCTTAAATTCACCTTTAGAAAACTTTTATTTAGGTGTGTTTTTTCAATATCACACTTTGCACAGAGAGTTGGCCATAGAAATTCTAACACAATTTTAACATCTTAAAGGGAGACCAACAAACTACATGAGATAAAGCTGGGCTTTAACTATTATTGTATTTCTGGAATTCTGCTTTATATGTTGCTGAATATCTGAAAGAAGAACAACAAAAAAACACTCTTCAAAGGTTATATATAATTTCTAAAATGTAAAATATATAATGCCCCCATCCTTGTGAATCTGAGTGCTTCATATTTTTGTGCTCGATATTAGTAAATTTATTTCAGTTATTCCATGCAGATTTGGAAGGGGAAAAAAAAAAAAACCTCTCCCATATAAGTGATTATTATTTGTACAATTTTAATTTCCTGGCCTCATAATTTCAGGATAAATCCCCCTTATGCTAATCATTATTAATTATTTTAGTAAAACAAGACTTCTTTATATTGGCTGTTGTTTCATATCTGAATCATATTCATCTCAACAACAGCTATTTATTACAGTTTAAAAGATTTCCAGAGATAGAGCTTTCCAAATAATTGCTGTGTAGGAATAATGTAAATACCATCTCCTACAGTATAAATTCACTAAGTAATATTTCACAAATTAGTTTAAGACTTATCAGTATGAGTTTAAGCCAATTCAAATTCAGAATTACATTTCTGAGGACGTGCATTTCACATACCAATAACATCAGGACAATGACTATAGTATTCAAATATTAAATTTTACCTCCTACAAGTAATTTTGTTTCAAAAAGAAACTTCAACTTTTAAGAGGGAACTCAAAAGTCTCTAATACTTAATTTCATTTGAAACACTGTTTTATGCAATTATGATAGAATGTATTTAACAAATCTTCTGTGTTCGTAGATTGTTATGTTTTTTTTTTAATTTTATTTTTATTTTTTGGAAATAATTGGCCTCTAAATTTCATTCTAATGCCTCATTTCATTACAACTCCATGCCACCTGAAAATAATCTAGCAGAGGGTTACACCTAGCCAAGTCCAATGGAGATGGAAATATTTAAGTATCTCTTTGGAGGAAAGGAAATGGTTTTGTTAATGTGCCTCTCTATATACCGTGTCAACCTCATAGTTAAATCACACGATGTATTCATACCAAGCCCTATTCATGATCGCACCTCTTATCCCTTTATTAACCTTTAGGTTTTTATGATCTGTTAGGCATAGATACACATCTGTTCAACAGACCAAAGCCATACCTAGCCACCTGCCTAAACGTTTGAAAGGCTACTTGTAAAAATGCCTTGAATGTATAAACAGTGCCTAGCTTTGCTTTAAGATGAACGTATTTTCTGCATCACAATCCTTAAGGCCCTGATTTTAGCAACTCACATAGTTCACTCCTGTAGCTATTTGATTCTGGATTTGGATACAGCATAACATCTCTGGTTTAAAGTATTTTGCATCATTTAATAGGAGGAGGGTGCAAATTAACCATGGGAATATATTATAAAAATTTTATAAAGCACTTGTACCCAAGTGCAAATTTAACTTGTATTGTATTTCCTAGGTCTAGATGGCATAATAGAAATCTTAATATTTTTTAAAGCAATTTAAATATTAAAATATTTTTAAAAACTTGATGTTCCATTTATTTCAAAGTCCCATATGAAAGAGTGGACATTCTTATGTATTTTTTTCATTAAAATTTTCTTTTCTATAAATATTCTACCAACATATCTTTTAATTTATGTTAAAACAACAAGGAAAATACTCAATAGTTAATAAAGCTAGATCAAATTAAAGACATCAGAGGTAACAGAAGAAGTTCAACTTTAACTATAATAAGTTTGGATGTCTGTCAAATGGTACATGGAAATGAGAAATAAAGCTAAGGCTAAGATTAACTTGTCTGTGACACAGTAAATTACTGAATTTAGAAAAAATAACAAGCAATAATATAGCATTTATCATATCACTGATGATTTCACCTTATTATAGACTGCAGGATAACACAATACTTAAGACATACCACGAGGCTGAGTTGTATTTTGCTAAAAGAAAATATTGACCAATAAAAAACATACTCAGGTTAGGATTGTGTTGTATTTGGGAAAAATCTATAGTAGTCCAGGTAGTCTCTGTTACCCTTCTGGTGACCTTGTAAGAGACATAGAAAAAGACATTAGGGATTCAATTTGGATAGGGGCAAGGAAACCGTAAGTAGAAGTGGCACTATCCATTGCTACTATAAATAGATTCATGTGTTGAAATCTTAATAGGTCAAGAAGCTTACAAATCAGAAAAACAAGTTTCCTAAAATGCCTTTGATTCTAATTATAGAAGGCCATGCTATTTGGGATAATAAATGAACAGAAATTTGATTTAAAAATGCAAAGTTCTCTTTGAAGCAATTGTGAATGGAAGTTCATTCATGATTTGGCTCTCTGTTTGTCTGTTACTGGTGTATAAGAATGCTTGTGATTTTTGCACATT
>NW_012105365.1:6987432-6995364 GCF_000951045.1 Mandrillus leucophaeus
TGGGAGTTATACCTGATGTAAATGATGAGTTGATGGGTGCTGACAAGTTGATGGGTGCAGCACAGCAACATGGCACAAGTATACATATGTAACAAACCTGCACGTTATGCACATGTACCCTAGAACTTAAAGTATAATAATAATGATGATAATAATAATAAAAGAAAAAAATGCAAAGTTATTTTGTATGCAAATAGAGAGTACTCTCCATTTCTCCCACCCCAGTGGAAGCATAATTCCATTACGAAATCTGTTGAAGTAGATTTATGAGAAGTTAACCCCATGATAGATGCCTAATATTCAAGGGGCTGTAGAATTTCAGCAGATTTTGCATATGGCTGT
Source organism: Mandrillus leucophaeus (assembly GCF_000951045.1). Taxonomy (NCBI): domain Eukaryota; kingdom Metazoa; phylum Chordata; class Mammalia; order Primates; family Cercopithecidae; genus Mandrillus; species Mandrillus leucophaeus. The sequence goes on from NW_012105365.1 coordinate 6,987,775, forward strand.
GTTTCTCAGCAAAATATTTGTGTAATAAATACATTAAAAACACTTCTGAAAATTTAAAATGTACAGTACCTTTTGTGGTCTAGCCATTTTTCCATGAATTTAATATAAATCAAGGAGTTTTAAATGTATATTTTTGAATACATGAACAATATAACATTCATAACATTGTTTATATTTAGAGTAAAATAATACACATTTATACAAGATTTATAACTAAAGCAATCTTATTGCTCAAAGATATCTAAAGAACATAATGATTTCTGTTACATTTTATGTCATATGTCTTTGGCAGGTTAAAATTTATTTTTATAATGGTACCATTGAAATTAATAGCAGTTATGGGTCTTAAGATAAAAGTGACATTTTATGTCATATGTCTTTGGCAGGTTAAAATTTATTTTTATAATGGTACCAGTGAAATTAATAGCAATTATGGGTCTTAAGATAAAAGTGAAATATATAATACCGTACATTCTCACTGGCTACTGCACCTTTTTCTAAAAAATAAGACAAGTTAAATATATGTATATATTTGTGCATACCAGTAAAAGTATACATTTTTGTATTTATGCATACCATTGAAAGACATTTCTATATTTATGCAGACCAAATTAAATATACACACATATACATGCATGTGCACATGCACGCGCACGTGCGCGCGCGCGCACACACACACACCCCATTATAGATGGAAAGATATGGACGTGTACCTTCAATTCTTTTTCTGTTTGCTTAACTGGGTGTTCTCCAGTACTATGATTAAAATATCAGCAAACAAGACACAATTATGTTGTCAAGGAATCAATGGTGAACATAAGATTTGTTGCTGCTTCATTACTTTTCATAATTTTTAGTGGCTAGCCCTTTAATACAGGTGTTTGTCATTATCAATCACTGAGAGATTCAGCTATTCTCCTCTTTCAGTCAACTTTCACTGACTTGTTGATGCAAGGAGTATATTCCTCTCAAGCAACTGGCTTAAAAGCACTTGTAATTCTGAGAGGAACATTTTATGTTGTCTCTGTTAAAATGTTAAAATTATAACTTTCTGCTAGATTTATGGATGTAGAGAGGAACCAACTAATGTGCTCCTGGTAGAAATTACTGGTGTGATGAGAGTATGAAACAGGTAATTTTGCAATTAACAACAGTTTCGGGAAACTTCCTTTCTATTATTGTTTACCCTTATGTTAGAAGTTGGAAGGTATTGTGCTACTGATAAAAACTATTATACAAGTTGGAATGTGAGCTGCTTGTATAACCAGTATTTCCTGAGACCACACTAGACTAAAAATTCAATAGTGTCACAATTGTAGTTTGAAAATTATACTGCAGAACTGTGAGAATTTAGTTACCTTCAGATCCCTCCCAGCAATTATAAGCATTTCCTGTTAGAAAGGAGTCTCAAAATGCTCCCAAGATTAACTCCTTGGGATTCCTGAACATATATAGTTACACTTTAAGTGTACACCTCCTCTGCCAAGACTCAGATGCAAGTTCATAGGAGATGAATTTAGGAATCATTTTAATAACACACTGCTCAAGAGTTAATATTTTCTCTCTCTTCCAAATTTTATCAGGCATCTTCAACCCTCTCTCCTCAGGAAGATGTTCTCTGATGAAGTATTGTAGTTTACATCTGTTGGTCCATGTTGTTGACCCTTTAGATTTGTTGTTCAGGCCTTCTAATATATGTGTGTATATGTCTGTGTGTGTGTGTATATATATATGAGGGAGAGATTATATATGTCATAATGTATAACATATCATATCATTATATCATATGTGATATAGCATAATATATATTATATATGTCATATATAACATGCATCATGTTATGAATTTTGTTATAGATACTTCATATAGATGGAATCATATATTTTCCTTATAAAGTATGTAATTGAGTGGCATTACGTACATTCATATTATTGTGCAACTATCACCACGATTCATTTCTAGAACATTATCTGTATCTTAGTATCCAAATATCCTTCTTATTTCTCTTATAAAGAGACCAGTCGTTAGATTTACGGCTCACCCTAAATCCAAGATGATTTTATCTTGAGTTCTTTAATTAGTTACATAGACACAGACCCTATTTCCAAATAAGGTCACATTTTGAGGTTCTAGGTGGATTATATGATTTGAGTCTGTATCTTCTTCCAAATCTCGTGTCAAATTGTAATCCGCAGTACTGAAGGAGGGGCCTGGTGTCTGGCGATTGGACCATGGAAGTGGACTTCCCCCTTGCTGTTCTTGTGATAGTAAGTGAGTTTTCATCAGATGTGGTTGTTTAAAAGGGTGTAGCACCTTCCCATTCTCTCTCTTCCTCCTGCTTTGGCCATGCAAAATGTGCCTCCTTCCTCTTTGTCTTCTGCCATGACTGTAAGTTTCCAGAGGCCTTCACAGCCATGCTTCCTGTACAGGGTGCAGAATTGTGAGTCATTAAAACCTCTTTTCTTTTATAAACCTATCCAATCTCAGGTAGTTCTTGATAGCAATATAAGAAAAGACTAATACATGAAATTAGTACTGAGAAGTGGGATATTAATATAAAGATACCTGAACATGTAGAAGCAACTTTGGAAGTGGTTAATGGGCAGAGGTTGGAACAGCTTGGAGGACTCTGAAGAAGACAGGAAGATGGGGAAAGTTTCAAACTTCCTAGAGACTTTTTAAATTGTTGTGACCAGAATGCTGATAGTGATACGAACAATGCAGTTCTGGCTGAGGTGGTTTCAGATGGAGATGAGGAACTTAGTGGAAACTGGAGTAAAGGTCCACTTTGCTATGCTTTAGCAAAGAGACTGGATGCATTGTGTCCCTGCTCTAGGGATCTATGAAACTTTGAACTTGAGAGTGATGATTCAGGGTATATGGCAGGAGAAATTTCTGAACAGCAAAGCATTCAAGATGTGGCTTGGCTGCTTCTAACAGTGTACAGTCATACACATGACAGTATAATCGTACGTGTGAGCAAAGAGATGGTCTGAAACTGGAACTTATATTTAAAAGGGAAGCAGAACATACACACTTAGAAAATTGGCAGCCTGGCCCTGTGATAGAAAAGAAAAACTCATTTTCTGGGGAAGAATTCAAACTGGCTGCAGAAATTTGCATAAGTAAAGAGGATCTGTAAGTTAATACCCAATACAATGGGGAAAATGCCTCAAAGACATTTGAGAGAACTTAGCACAGCCCCTTCTATCACAGGCCAAGAGGCCTAGTAGGGAAGAATGGTTTTGTGGGTCAGATCCAGGGCCCCACTGATCTGAACAACCTTGGGACACTGTACCCTGTGTCCCAACCACTCCAGCTCCAAGCATGGTTAAAATGGCCCCAGATACATCTCAGGCTGCTGCTCTAGAGGATACACGCATAAGCTGTGGCAGCTTCTATGTGATGTTAAGCCTACAGGTGTTCAGAGGGCAAGAGTTGAGACATTGGAGCCTCCACCTACATTTCAGAGGACATAAAGAGATGGCATGCCTGCAGGGATGAGGCCCTCATGGAGAACCTCTACTAGGGCAGTGCAGAGGGGAAATGTGGGATTGGAGCCCCCACATAGAGTCTCCACTATGGCACTGTCTGGTGGGGCTGTGAGAAGAGGGCCACCATCATTCAGACCTCAGATCCACTGATGGCTTGCATCATGCACCCTGGAAAAACTGCAGACACTGAACACCAGCCTTTGAGAGCACCCATGTGAGATGAGCCCTGCAGAACCACGGTGGCAGAGCTGCCGAGGCCTTGGGAGTCCACCCTTTGCATTAGTGTGACCTGGATGTGAGACATGGAGTCAAATGACATTATTTTGTAGCTTTAAGATTTAACAATTGCCCTGCTGGGTTTTGGACTTGCATACGGCCTGGGGCCCTTTGTTTTGGCCAATTTCTCCCTTTTGGAAAGTCAGTATTTACCAAATACTTAACCCCCACTGTATCTTGGAAGTAACTAACTTTTTTGGCCAATTTCTCTCTTTTGGAAAGTCAATATTTACCAAATGCTTAACCCCCACTGTATCTTCGAAGTAACTAACTTTTTAAAAAAAATTTTACAGACTCATAGGCAGAAGAGACTTGCTTTGTCTCAGATGATTTGGACTTGAGAATTTGGACTCCTGGAATGAGTTCAGACTTTGGAAGACTGTTGGGAAGGCATGATTACATTTTGAAATGTGAGAAGGACATGATATTTGGGAGGTGCCAAGGGTGGAATGATATGGTTTGGATCTTTGTCCTCACCCAAATCTCATGTTGAATTGTAATCTACGATGTTGGAAGAAGGTCATGGTGGGAGGTTATTGGATCATGGCAGTGGATTTCCCCTTTGCTGTTCTCGTAATAGTGAGTGACTTCTCATGAGATCTTGTTGCTTAAAAGTGTGTATCACCTCCTGCTTCTCTCTTTTCCTCCTGCTCTGGCCATGTAAGACATGACTCCTTCCTCTTTGCTTTTCCCCATTAATGGAAGTTTCCTGAAGCCTTCCTAGCCATGCATCCTGTACAGCCTGTGGAGCTGTGAGTCAATTAAACCTCTTTTCTTCATAAATTACCCAGTCTCAAGTAGTTCTTTATAGCAATGTGAGAATGGTCTAATACAGTGGATGTTAATATTGGGGGAGGGGAACAATAGTCCATCCACTCTAAGTCCCTAGGCATGTTCCTCTTCTTCATCTGTCCTTTTGTTGACTTATTTTTATTCCGTTGTGTCATTTATTGCATGGTGTCTTAGAAACACATGTTTGTGTGTCTAATGAACACCTTAAAATCAGGTTTTTAATCTATTCTTGTAATTACAGTTCTAATAGAGTATCTGGTACATATCAGTATTCAAATATTTTTAGTTCAGCATTTTCTATTTTTCTAAGCATAGGAATTTTCTGATATGTATACCTCAATTTTTCACTACCTTTATTTTCACTGTCTTCTTAGTCTGATAATACTAACCACAGAACCATGTCTATCATCAACTCAAAACACACAAATTAATTTTATTCATGGTTAGTTCTAATGTCATACTACTTTATACATGCTGGATTAATTTTACGAGTAGACTTTGTTTCTATCCTTAAGTTTGGCAACTTGAAAGGAGCTAGTGTTATAATCTTCAATTTCCTGTTGACGTTTTACATGTTGAAATCCTCATTTTAATATTCTAATCTGTAAAAATGGTTTATATTGGAAGGATTGGAAAAAATATCAAATGAGGAAACTTGGAAATAAGATACAGGACCAAGTAAACATATAGAGGTTGAAATAAAAGAATAAGAAGAACAACTTCTATAGAAATAATAAAAATATAGATTATTTTCATGATTTTGAAACAATAAAAGCTAATTCCAATCAATGCTATTTTGTCCTTAATTTTTTTCTATGTTTAGCTATTTGCATATTTGTGATATCTTAAATATAATACCAGTATTTTATATAAAATCACTTGTAGAGTAAATAATATTTCTTTTATCAGAAGACTGACAAGTTTTACTATGGTAGAGGACTAGCTGCGTGCACTCCTTTCTGTACTGCAAAACTGTTGCTGAGAAGAGGCTGCCCAACAGTGAATGTCTATTCAGCCCTAAGCCTATCAAAACTCAGTTTAGCAGCGTAACCAGTACTTGCCAAGAGAACATGAGCGAAAGCTATATTTTCTTTCTGGATCAAACAAGTTAAGAGTCAGATGTGTCTTTTCTACTCAATCATGTCCTATCTTGCAGAGGAAGGCAGAAGAGATAGAGACCCTGGAGAAGAAAGGAACAATAAACAGAAAGTGTGTGTCTGCTGAATGGATGGTCTGTCTGCTAACCAGGAACATCTATACTATATTCTTACCACAGCAAAAAAAAGCCAACATTGTGATAGGCAACTGAAATTTTAGAATTTACTGCAGCAAGTGCTAATCTAACATATACAGAAATTGGTACTGGAAGAAGATGCAAGCTATAAACAAAAATTAGCATATGTGTCATAGGCTTAATGGTCAGGTGGCAGGTGGTAAAGATACAGATATCTTAGTTTGGAAAGTAGGAGATTCATCATAAACAAAGGCAATTGCTTTGTAAAACTGTTTTCTGGGCCGGGCGCGGTGGCTCAAGCCTGTAATCCCAGCACTTTGGGAGGCCGAGACGGGCGGATCACGAGGTCAGGAGATCGAGACCATCCTGGCGAACACCGTGAAACCCCGTCTCTACTAAAAAATACAAAAAACTAGCCGGGCGAGGTGGCGAGCGCCTGTAGTCCCAGCTACTCGGGAGGCTGAGGCAGGAGAATGGCGTAAACCTGGGAGGCGGAGCTTGCAGTGAGCTGAGATCCGGCCACTGCACTCCAGCCTGGGCGACAGAGTGAGACTCCGTCTCAAAAAAAAAAAAAAAAAAAAAAAAACAAAACTGTTTTCTGAACTAGCAGGCGTACAGCTAGCAGATTTGGAGTTCACCAAGAATAACTATAACAATACGTATTTTTAATAAGAAACTCATGCCATTAAAACACAGGCTCAGCCAGGTGCGGTGACTCATGCCCGTAATCAAAGCACTTTAGGAGGCCGAGACGGGCGGATCACCTGTGGTCAGGAGTTCAAGTCATGGTCAGGAGCCTGGCCAACAGGGTGAAACCCCGTCTCTAGTAAAAATACAAAAATTATCCGGGTGTGGTGGCTTGCACCTGTAGTCCCAGCTACTCAGGACGCTGAGGCAGGACAATCACTTGAACCTGGAAGACAGAGGTTGCAGTGAACCAAGATCATACCACTATACTCCAGCCCAGGCGACAGAGCAAGACTCCATCTCAAGAAAAAAAAAAAAAAAAAAAAAAACAGGCTCGGAACAAAGAACATATGCAGAGTGCTACCATTAAGACAAGGCTTCAGGGCCTCACAAACTTAAGAGTGTAGCTGGCATAACCTTTAGTGGACTTCTGGAAGGATTAAGGTGGTACCTTGCAGATTCTATTAGTTGGACAAAAGGGATCCCATAAAGCTGAAGTGCAAGGCTTACAGGAACCTGATACGTTCCAAGCTTCAGTAAATAAGTGCAGAGGGAAAGGTATGATTAAAAAACACTTGTGGCTTATGGAATTGACTTGAATAAAACCCAGAAAAACTTCAAAATTTTTGGCAAAAAAAAAACCCCTTTGATATTCAAGGTATAAAAATACTTACAGGCCTCTAACTTCATACAAGCACAATGTGAGCTTACAAAGCCACTCAGCCATTAAGAATGTGTAATGCAATGCCCTTTTCAGATATGGTCAAGGGCAATAATTTAAAAGGGGCGCCTCATGCAATAAAGCAAGAATCCTGGGGGAAGAATATTCTGGGGAACTATGTTCAGGAAGCAGATAAGAGGCTTGATCAAGGGTCATGTTTATCTACTCACATGTTAGGTACATCTTGCAACATTTGACACTCCAGAATTTCAGAATTTCTGTGGAACAATAGTCAATAGTTACTATGTGACTCTCACTGTCCTTTTTTTTTTTTTTTTTTTTTCGCTCTGTCACCCAGGCTGGAGTGCAGTGATGCAGTCATAGCTCACTGTAGCCTTGAATTCCTGGGCTCAGCCACCATGCCTAGCCCCAACTGTGCATTTTAT
>NW_012105365.1:6999310-7000566 GCF_000951045.1 Mandrillus leucophaeus
CTGCCTGTGGATTTCATTTCTGCCTTTTAGTTTTTACTTCTTCTTTCTTTGGAGGCAGAAATTGGGCATAAGATGATATGAGGGGTGGTCTCCTCCCTTAAAAGTAAGTTTATTATGAAAGTAGAGGAATAAAAGAATGGCTACCCCATGGACACAGGACCCCTGAGGTGCTGGTTTCCCATTTTTATGGTTATTTCTTGATGGTATGCTAAAGAAACGGTGCCTCCCCTTTTTAGACCATATAGGATAACTTCCTGACATTGCCAGGGCATGTGTAAACTGTCATGGCACTGGTGGGAGTGTAGCAGTGAGGACAACCAAAGGTCACCCTCGTTGCCATCTTGGTTTTGGTGGGTTTTAACCAGTTTCTTCACTGTATGCAAACCTGTTTTATCAGCAAGATCTTTATGATCTGTATCTTGGGCTGACCTCCTATCTCATCCTGTGGCTTAGAATGCCTTAACTGTCTGGGAATGCAGCCTAGCAGGTTTCAGACTCGTTTTACCCAGTCCCTGTTCAAGATGGAGTTGCTCTGGTTCAAATGCCTCTGACAAAAATATTACAGATGGAAGATTTTTAAAAATCTCACAATGCATTTCAAAGCACTATTTAAAAAATATTTTAAAATATAAAAAAATTAAAAATATCTGAAACTATGACTATAAACATTTGTTTCCTTTTGTCAATAAACTCTCTCCGAAGTCATTTAAAATATATATTTTTTAACTATAGCTTAGGATTTTAGCACAAAATTTTGATACTCTTTTTCATAGCTTACAAGTCTGAGATTTAAATATATTCTAAGGGGTAACATAAAATAATACAAATTAGTTGCACAGTAGTAAAAATATTAATGAGAAGTATTTCCATTTTGTTACATTGCTGATATGGATATTCTGCTTAGTGAAATAAAATCTAAATATGGTGTCCTTCTACGGAGCAAAACATAATTTACTCTTGGCACTTTATACCAACAGTCACATTCACTTGGCCTGAGATAAAAACATTTGAAAAGAGAATCTTAACATTACCCAAATAAATGACTCTTTTTAAAAAAAATGTCAATCACCCCCTTATATGAGGTGTGTGTGGGGTGGCATAGAATGAGACATTTAGATCCAAAAAAAAAAAAAAAAAAAAACTAAAATAACAGTTAAAAACAGATTTCATGGATTTTAATTCCCACAGTATTTAGCAAGCATTGAACTTAATCAGCATTATAAAACAGTCTATGTGAATGTCTTAGACACTGAGAA
>NW_012105365.1:7001896-7005343 GCF_000951045.1 Mandrillus leucophaeus
TTTTTTGTATTTTTTAGTAGAGAGGGGGTTTCACCGTGTTAGCCAGGATGGTCTCGATCTCCTGACCTCGTGATCCGCCCGTCTCGGCCTCCCAAAGTGATGGGATTACAGGCTTGAGCCACCGCGCCCGGCCTCACTGTCCTTTTTAAATGAGAATGTTTATTGAATTATTCTACCAATGCTGTGTGGATGACAGTCTGTCTTTTTAGTTTATTGGTTTTCAGAGCAAGAGGATCTTCATCTGGATCTGAGGTAGATCATAAAGCCCTAGTCTTCAAGCCTGATTTTTTGAATGTATGAAAATCTGGGGGTTGGGACCAAGTAAGTAAATTTTGCAGCAGTAGACAAAATCCCACCCTTCCACTCCCACTCCCGTTTCTTCTCTTCTGCATGGGATCTTTCAAGTACCTAAAATGAAGTGATATATCTCCTCATACTACTAACATTGAGCTCAGCCACATAATCAGCTTTGTCTAAATAAATCTTTATGTAATACCATGCAAGCAAGGATTTTTAAAGTGTTTGCGTTTCTTGGATTTACCTCTCGGACTCCAGTGATATATTATCATCTGAAAATGCCATGGGGACCTCTGACCTAAGAAGTGTGAGACATGTGGGCCGAATTGAACTCAGCCTTAAGTGTGGTCACGAACTGAGTCAATGTAGAACCTGATGAAGGGCTGCATAGTTCGAACTGCAAATCTGTAAGTGAGAAAAAATAAACGCTCTTTGCTATAAGCTACTCAGGTTTTGCAAAGGTTTGTTTCACATCATTTATTTGACTAATAAAGAGATAATTAAAATAAATGTCTAGTCTGCAAGGGATTTCTTCTTTTCAATTTCCTTTCGAAATTACTAATAATGAAGTACAAGTTACAGAGGAAAACCTAATGATATTGCTTTTAGTATCCTGCTTATACTCTTCTTAAAAAAAACAATTTTTCACTTCTTCACCCACTCCAGGTACCTATTTTAGTATATTAAATGAACACTCTTGCAACCTCCTCTCTGTAGATTTATTTAGAATTTTTATAAAATTTTAATTAAATTGTACATGTTTACTTTGCATAAATTATAAATACTTTGCATTTCTTACTATTTTTCACTGAAAATACTGTATTTTTGAGATCTATAATGTTGACATATGTAAAATTCCTTCCTTGACTGAATATTGCAATGGTATTCTAGCACATGTATGTATCAGTCTTGACTCTCCTATTTCCTTGGTCATGGCACCCAGGTGATCCATTTCTTCCATAAACACCATTAAAATGAACAACCTTGTCAATGCTTCCACATAGAACTCTGTGAAAATTATGTAGTACACCTAAAGGTAAACTTGCTGAGTACCCTGAATTGTAGCAATTTTTTCTTCAAAATCACTTTGAGTAAAGTAATAACTTTGTATTTTATTTGTGCTTAAGTGATTATCTGTGAATTTATATCACCTTTTTTTTTTTTTTTTTTCTGTTGAGTTTAATGGGGTTACTTTATGCTGCCCAGTGAAAGCTGGCAGATAGATAAAAGGAATTTAAAAGTACCTGTTTGTGAACCCTGTTCCTTTTTGCCGTAGGCTGAAGGTCTTCCCATACTACAACCAAAGCACTTTTGGGCAACCTAGTGGTTTTTCAAAGGGTTGAGGTGAGTTGTTGGACATGGAACTGATTGAAAATTAGCCATTTTCTCTCTCTGTGGCATCTTCAGGCTTAGGATTCCTGCCAGTGTCTCCAAAACTCAAAGTCTCCATATTTTTGGAACCTGTATTAGCTTGTAATATTGGTACTTTCTTTTATTCCAATAACAATTATTTTAGAAAAAGATAACATGTCTAATATCTAGTAATGTATTTCAACCCCCTTCTATGAGCAAGTGTTCATGCATAAAACATGTCAAATATACTCTGGCTAGGTATCTCCAAATGCATTGGCATTCTACTACAGGAAAGTGATTTGTAACTCTTTGCAGTACATCCCTTGAATTATTGCTTAAATTCATCCTCAATTCCAAGTACATCAATGGAAGAGTATTCTCAGCTTCCTTCCAGTGTGTTACAGGAACACAGACATATGTTTGACTTATAGCATGGTCTTCACCATTTTATAGCACAACAAAGTAACTGTAAGCTAAAATAAAAGGTCTTCCCTATTTTTTCTAAATTTAAGAATAGTAATGGTCAGCATTATATATTATTGCCATAAGAAATAAATTTTTTCAGATTGGTCTTCTTTGATTTTCTAAAACCTTAAAAAGTAAATTTTACAACTCTATGTGCTTAAATCTGAATTTAGACAATTATGCTCATATAAAGTGAATATATTGAATTCTTAACAATAAGTTATTTATTTCTGTATACATCGATTATATTTAAATCACAAAGAGAACAAAAATAACTCCTTTACAAGGAGAGAGTGTTTTCTCATCTATTTTCTATCTGAAGACTCAAACTAGTAGATGATTCATAATTGTATAGTATAAACATTGTTAGCAAATCCAAGTGACAAATGCAAGACCACATAGCCAGAGAAAAGTTTGTTTCAAGGGTTATCTTAGCTGCCAGTTTTCTTTTTTATTGGCATGCACACAGTGTCAGTCTGGTCAGGCTCCATTGGTAGCTATTAGAGAAAAGTCTCATCAATATTTAAGGTAAACATAAACATTCTCAGAGGGAGAACAAAGCATCTTTCCCATCATGCTAGGGTGTATTTTGCAATCTCAGGACCAATATGATATTTTGAGCGGGAAAACAAAATATTTTAAGGGGGAATACACCTCTCCTGAGAGGTGAGAGAAGGCATGTGAATTTGATTAAAATGTTACCAGAAAGGTGTCCTGATCCAGTCCCCAAGAGAGGGTTCTTGGATCTTGCACAAGAAAGGATTCAGGGTGAGTCCAGAAAGTGAAAGTGTAGCAGAACAAGCGCAGACAAAACTCCTCAGACACCGAGTTAAAGAAGGAAGGGGTTTATTCGGCCGGGGGCATTGGCAAGACTTCTGTCTTAAGAGCCGAGCCCCTGAGTGAGCAACTCCTGTCCCTTTTAAGGGCTCACAACTCTAAGGGGGTGCGTGTGAGAGGGTCGTGATTGATTGAGCAAGCAGGGGGTACGTGACTGGGGGCTGCATGCACCGGTAACTAGATCGGAACAAAACAAGATAGGGATTTTCACAGTGCATTTCTATACAATGTCCGTAATCTATAGATAACAGAACTAATTAGTTCAGGGGTCTATCTTTAACTACCAGGCTCAGGGTGCGGCGCCGGGCTGGCTGCCTGTGGATTTCATTTCTGCCTTTTAGTTTTTACTTCTTCTTTCTTTGGAGGCAGAAATTGGGCATAAGATGATATGAGGGGTGGTCTCCTCCCTTAAAAGTAAGTTTATTATGAAAGTAGAGGAATAAAAGAATGGCTACCCCATGGACACAGGACCCCTGAGGTGCTGGTTTCCCATTT
>NW_012105365.1:7006113-7019516 GCF_000951045.1 Mandrillus leucophaeus
GCCTGAGATAAAAACATTTGAAAAGAGAATCTTAACATTACCCAAATAAATGACTCTTTTTAAAAAAAATGTCAATCACCCCCTTATATGAGGTGAGTGTGGCGTGGCATAGAATGAGACATCTAGATCCAAAAAAAAAAAAAAAAAAACCCAAATAACAGTTAAAACAAGATTTCATGGATTTTAATTCCCACAGTATTTAGCAAGCATTGAACTTAATCAGCATTATAAAACAGTCTATGTGAATGTCTTAGACACTGAGAAAGGAAGTATGAAAATTTTATTTAAAGTAGAGAGAATCAATTTAGTTGAATACAGTTTGATAAAAACTGGACTTCATTCAAATCAATTTCCCTCAAGCTAAAATAAAAGCACCCTTTTTCTTATGAACTATTATGTATAATTCTTTGATTCTGATATCTATTGTGAGACTATTTTTAACATAAGAAAACTGAGAAAACAATATCATTTGAATCTATTTAGTTTAACAAAAAGCTATAGAAATTCTAGAAGAAAAAAGCTATTGAGATACAAATTAGTTTGTAAGAAAACATCAAAAGAAGGACAATTAATTCTTTCTTTTAGAAACTTTTCCTTTAAGTTTATGTATAATAATTATTAAATTAAACTCCTTTTAAAAAGGAATTATAAAGAAAGTCTTTTAGCTTTTTATTCTAAAAACAGCATATGTAAATGAGTCAATCCATCTCACTAGCAAGTCCAGGGTAATTTTGAATTCAGAACATTTGATATTTTTGTGTATTTATTCAGAAGTCAAAATATCTCTAAAATATTTGTAGATACTAAAAGTCTACCAGATAATGAAATCTTGTATTTTTCTTAGGAAGAAGTGTTTACTCAGACTTTCCAGATAGTAAATAACATTTTTTCCTTTACAGGTTTACCTTAGATTGTAGCTATGTGGGAGGTGAAGTTAAACACAAAGGGTTCAACATACATAAAAGTTTATTTGTAGCATTGAAAATCACTTTCCTCTCATCTTACTCACTAGTCTGAGTATTATATAGTTTTGAAGATAGACCTATATAGGTGATTATTACTCAGAGTTGAAGAATATAGTCAGTAATTACTTACTTGGAGGTAATTCTGCCCTAGTTAAGGTAGGGTGAGGAGGCAAGGGGGAAGCTCCTGAATTAAATCTATATTTTGCTCTCTGGGAGCAATTGCCTTGTTCTTTGTTCTTCATGGCCTCTGTTCGTGTTCTAGAAAATTATTCCTTGCTTACTATACTCCATGAACACAGTCAAATTAGGCTTTGATGATTAAACCTTTTTGAGTATGACAACGCAAAGTTCTCTCCCTGAACACCCTCATTATCTGATCGCTCTCAAATCTGATTGGGTTCCTCATCCTCCACCATCCCCTAGGTGATTTCTGATCACCATGGCCTGCTTTCAGCAAAAATCCTCTTAAGTCATTTTAGTCGTAATCCCTCCTTATCCTTGATATTTTCTTTTAGTAATTTTATGTCCACTGAGTCCCACTCTGTTCCTTCACTGTAGATTTCTACTTTTCCTTGTATTTGCAGCTGAGTCAAATCTCTCTGCCCTACTGCACAACCCCACTGCTGTGGTCCCTACAACTATCATGCTGGACCTAAAAAAGATCTGCCTTACTATTTAACAATTATCATAAATATTTTTTTCTCATCAGGTACTGTAAACATTTTACAGAAAAGTCCTCATATTTTAAAGTCAGACACTTAATGTTTATAAAAAATTTCAATTATTCTTCTTAAATAATCAAATGACTTTAAAATACAAGCTTATGGGGTTTTTTCGAATACATTTTACTAAAAAATTCTTCAGACTTCTGATCTTTTGTTTTTGTTTGTTTGTCTATTTTGAGATGGAGTCTCGCTCTGTCGCCAGGCTGGAGTGCAGTGGTGCAATCTTGACTCACTGCAACCTCTGCCTCCTGGGTTCAAGTGATTCTCCTGCCTCAGACTCCCAAGTAGCTAGGACTATAAGCACCCGCCACCAGGCCCAGCTAATTTTTGCATTTCTCAATTTCCTGACTTTGTGATCTGCCCACCTTAGCCTCCCAAATTGCTGAGATTACAGGCATGAGCCACTGTGCCACACCTCTAATCTACTTGTTTCTCTCAAGTAACTATGCCAAAAGTTATTTCTTAGGACTAATTCTCAACATAAGGTATTTCTTTGCATTCTCTCTCTCATTCATCTCTCAACTTAATGCTAACTACCCTGTGGTTATCTGGAAAAGTAGTCTTGTTGGGAAGGGAATCTCTATATTTCCTTGAAATTCTGCTTGCAAACCGGCGAGTTTTTCACTGAACTTATATACCTCGAGACACCATAACATGCAACTAATAACAGGCAGTTATGATATCAACATACTGCCAAATTTGGGCAACAAACTTGCCCAGTGCCAGGAGTTCATTAAATACATTTTCCGACTTCTAGGTTTCTACAGGTGACAATTTTATGAAAATATTTTGCTGCCATACAATATGGGTTACAATTTTCTCACTGTTTTCTAATAGTTGCTTCAACACTCCCTACCAAAGTGTGAAGCCATTTTCTTTTGGGGCAGGGGAAAGTTGTTTATGGCAGTGTTTTACTTTTGGTACCATTTTTAAAAATTGGTCAACTCATACTGAAATAATGTTGTACAGAAAATTACCTTAAAATTCAGTGGTTTGTAATAACAAACACACATTTGCTCATGATTCTGCATAATAGTTACATTGCTCACGATTTTGCATAATGGTTACAGGCCAGGTTCCAGCTCAAGGCTGTGGGTTTGGTTCAGCTATGCTCCATGTGTTTCTGTATTTCTTGTTGATAAGCAGCTATCCAGGCATTAGGAGCATGGGAGGCCAAGCCACCCATGCCAAACCACTCAAGCATGTTTGAGTTCTCTCCTTAAATCATGTCAGCTAATGTTCTACTGGCCAAAGCAATTCCCATGGGCAAAACCCAATATAGATGAAGTGGAGAAACATACTCCATCCACGCTAGTTCACTGAAAAGTCATCTAACTGAAAGAGGCAGTGAGGAATTAAAAACAACAATTGAATTTATATCTAGTAATCATCTATCATCTGTCATGTCTCTTAATTCTTCTTTAACAAATAAAAGTATAGCTATAACTTAATCTAAAATGGGATAATATGATTCATAAGTTAACACTTGTATATTGGTCTTTTTTGTAACTAGGAAAAGACATTCTATGTTTCCTATTTATGTGATAATATAAAGGGAAAATTTATATATCAGAAAAAGTGAAGCTTTTAATTGAAATAGTTGGACAGTTGTGCAAAGAGTTATTTCCTTACCCATTGCTTCATAAAACATTTAATGATCTTATTATATGTCATATACTGTTATACTAAGTAATCATCTTCCATTTTTCCTTTTGCCTTCTTTTTATTTATTTAATAGGATTCTTTATATAGAGAGTACATTACCTCTTCATTATGATGTATTGTAAATAATTTTGTATTAGTTTTTCTTATATGTTTGCATAAATGTATTTTGACCTATATGTTATTTGATTTATATTTAGTTGAATTCATCATTCATAATTTATCAATTATGGATTCTGAATTTCATTATTAAAAGAGACACTGTTTTTAAAAGAGATAATGTCTTTGAAAACTTTAATATATAGTATATCTAAAGAAATTATTATAAAATCTTGAATGCATTATTTTATGAGTCTCTAAGGAAGATAACCATTCTTACCATAAAATCAAAGTGAAACGAAACAAACAAAAACAAAGGAATATGCCCTTTTGAGTTTGTAACTCATAGAGAAAGCAAAGAAGAAAAAAACAAGATAAAGAGGAACATAGAATCATAGAATGAGTAGTTATTTTTATGTCTGAGGCATCAATTTTCTATAGAAATTTAAGGCCAGAAGTATGTTTCTCATTTAACTTTTGATTATAGACAATTTTAAATGTGAGCAGGATAAACTTCACCTGTCAGTGGTAAAACAGACTAGATTTTTATGAATAAAGGTGGAATGCATAATCACCTACTTTCATGGAACATGTAGAAAATCTGTTCTTGAACATGATTTACCACAGTAAAGCAATTTTGAAGCCTGAATTTCTTACAGTAATCACAACTTTCTCTGGCACTGTATTCAGCTTCGTTTGGAAGCCCAGGTGCTAAGCATTCTTCACAGTATAAAACATTTGACAATTTGAAGATATCCAGACCTTTGGTAGAAGTAAAAAAATGTGGTTTCTACCCAAGATAATAAGAATACTGTCCATGTGAGTGACAACCCAAGACACTAGGGCTAGATAGTCAAAATGAACAGTCACCACTGAAATCTTCTACAGTGACAGACACATGTGTGGGTGTGCTAATATTTTTAAATAAGGAGAAAAATATCATTTTTCTCTAGAAGTTTGATTAAAATATGACACTTGTGAAAGCACATTTTTGTTCCCAACAGTAGCTTGCTTTTCTATATTCAATGCACATTCCTTCTTTTCATTAGGAAGCCCTAAATAGATCAGTTTATATAAAGAATAACTCAAAATTATTTCACTTCAAGCATCCTGCAAAAATATTTACTCTAATTGTCTCCCTAAGCTTGTTGTAGCAATGAAGGTATTTGAAGATCCAATATTAACAGAGAGGAGAGCCTGTGCCAGTTACTCCATTAAGATATTCAAGGCACTGTATTATAAAAATAATTGGATAGTGGAGAGCCAAGGGAATTTGGAAAAATCATTTGATTAACCAAACATTCATGATTTTACAGTGGACAAAGTAAAGATTGTGAATGTCAAGAAATGCAAGAGAGCATCTGAGCAAGTTGGGCCATATTATTATGGAATTCGACTCCCTAACTCATATTATTAAACTCTTCAGATCACTTTAATCTTATAAATCATTAAATTACTTCCAGCCAGTCCCTGTCTGGCTTTCCCAAACATTTCTAAACATGCTTATTGTTCCCTAGCTATCATTTGCAAGCACGTGGAGAAATGTTATGTCAGTGTTTCTTGGATTCAATATATCTATATGTTGATATTTAGAGAAAAAGATGAAAAGAAAAGTAAAAGGCAAATGATCTTTGTAATACATTCTTTGACATTTTAGTAATTTTTCATGGAATAAAAGAAAACACACATTCTAGCCATCACACATTTAAGAGCTACATAAGACATATTGTGGAGGGTTTGCAAATCAGATTAGTAGAACTTCATCATAACATTATTGAACATCACATTGATTCAGAAATAAGCCTTATAAAATCATCTTACATCACTCAACTTGTGGGCCTGAAAGATGTTAGACAAATAGGATGGAAAATTTCTCTGGAACTTCCAATATCTGTTGCCACACTGTATAGCAGAAGGAGTGTGTATCCCCTCATTCTCGGTCAACTGAGAGAATTATAAAAGAACCACTCATAGACCTTGATGGCAATTGATGCCACTGAATGTCTCTGGAAATTTCAGTGGGCAGCACTCAGCAGTCACTTGACTAAATCCACCCACTGCCATCTCTACTGCTGTCACTCCAACCTTAGGTGTGGCTGCCAAATTCTGAAATAAATAAGAAGTTCAAATCCTGTTCACATTTTGATTCTCAAACTTGAATGAGTGCCTTCATCTGACAGCCTCCATGTTCAAAACTGATTGTTTTCCTTCATGTCTACAAATCCCGTCTTCTCTCCCAAACTCAACAAGAGTTTAAGAATCTGAGAAGTTGAGGATTGAGTTTGAAGGACAAGACATTTTTTCTAGGATTACATAGTTTTTCCAGTATTTTGATTTTACCTATGGGCTACAGTTTTAAAGTCAGAAATCAATAATTTGCACCCCCCTAAACTTGTGGCTCTAAAGTAGCATTTTATCAATGACTTACTTAGTTCCAAATTTTACTCTAGAGAAAAGGTAGTGCCAAATATTTTGGATCAAATGGAGATGGGTATTAGAGACAAAAAAAAAAAAAAATGTAGAGATTACTTCATGTGAGTATCACAAACTTTTATTCCAGCTTTGGTATGGGACATATTTAGGGGTACCTGCTCACCAAACCCATGGACCCTGATATGGATTTTTCCCCCTTTTAATTCTTATGCTGGGTACTTAACCATGCTATTCTCCCTGACTCTGTAGCTCTAGCAATATACTGATAGTTGAGTGAGTAAATATTTGGGCTAGCTGTTACTAAACTACAAAATTAGTAAGGAATAGACTCTGTTAATGACAGAATTTATATTTCAATAGAGGAGAATAATATTTCTACATAACCATAACAATGTGCTATCAAATCATAGTTTCAGAAATACTTTATTCTGGCTAGAATTGCAGAACAACTTTATAGAGGAGGTAACATTTGAATTGACCTTGGAGGATCAATGGAGTTTGATAGATGGTGGTGGGTGGCGAATGAGTGAAAATATTCAAAAAGAGAAAAGAGCATAATGTGGTGAAGCAATGAGAGCCTACCATTTGCATGAATTTGAAATTATAACAGAGCTTTTCTATAATGTTTTTTCTTGTTATATAAGCCACAATTTCTCTTTATGGATGAAAAGCTTTAAAAATCATTTTCCATTTTACTAAAATAATGCTCTAGTGTGAGAATTAAGATAGTTTTAGTTTAAAATAAATTTCACATATATATTGAATAGCAATGTTTCCTTCTTTGTTTTATAAAAGGGTATTTGGAAAGTTTTGATGCTCAAAATTTAGAGAGTAGAGTAACAGGCAAGTATTAACCCTTTTGCTACTATATTTATTCTTAACTATTATAAGTCTTTCAAAATTTGGTTAACATTAATATTCCTACTTTTATATCAGTAAAATTGCTATGGTCTGAATATCTGTGTCCTCTCCAAATTCATATGTTGAGGCCAGGTGTGGTGGCTCACGCCTGCAATCCTAGCAGTCTGAGAAGCTGAGGTGGGTGAATCACTGGAGGTCAGGAGTTTGAAACCAGCCTGGCCAACATGGTAAAACTCCGTCTCTACCAAAAATACAAAAAAAATTAGCTGGGCATGGTGGTGGGTGCTTGTAATCCCAGTTACTCATGAGGCTGAGGCAGGAAATCACTTGAACCTAGGAGGCGGAGCTTGCAGTGAGCCAAGATCAAGCCACCGCTCTCCAGCCTGGGCAACAGAGAGAGACTCCATCTCGAAAAAAAGAAAAAAAATTTGTATGTTGAAATCCTAATCCTCAAGGTAATGATATTAGGAGATAGGGCTTTTGAGAGGACAGAGCCCTCATGATTGGTATTACTGTGCTTTTAAAAGAGACCCCAGAAAGCTAGCTAGCTCCTTCTACCATGAGAAAGACAGTGAGAAAGTAATGTCTGTGAACCAGAAAATTGGCCCTTAATACACACTGAATCTTTTTGCACATTGATCTTGAACTTCCAAGCTTCCAGAACTGTGAAAAATAAATTGCTGTTTTGTTTGTTTGTTTTTTGCAAACTGATTTATAGCATTTTGTTCTAGCAGCCCGGATGTACTAAGATAAAATTGATTTTCTTTTATATTATTAGAAGAAACAACTTGACAGATATCATAGAATAACAGAAAAAAGTGTTGTAAGTTTGTGAAATACATAGTTTGTATACTCTATACTAAAAACATTGTAATGATCAAAATCAGATTTTGAAATCACAATTAGAGCAGGTAGATAATTATATATGAAGAGAATAATCCATTTGTTATATTTGATACCATGTTAACTAGGTCTGTGAGTTCAGGGATGGTAGGTGACAATCTCAATGAAAGCCAGGTAAGGCCAAGTGTAAAGTGCTGAGGTTATTCTTATTGGTGTTGACAAATGGTGAGGAATGTGTACAGGACTCATGGAATGACTAATAGATGATTCAATTTATAACAAAATATTACAAGGAAATATGGAAAGACTTATTATTAAACAACATACCTTCTTATAAGAATATGAAGGACATAATATTGGTGAAGAGAGGAAATTATTTGGCTAGCCTGAAAGCCAATTGTTAGAAATTATAAACTAAATATGGTCAGATGAAGGATTTTTGTTTTAATTTTTATATAATCTTGTTAGACTGACATTAATATTGTGCACTTGCTATGTCCATTTTCAAGCAATAAAATTGGATATGACACAAATATTTGGTCATTCTAAACTCTCAGTTCCTTGTCAAGAATATTTTGGTAATGATTACATTAATATTTCTGGGCACTGGATGTTTCTGGAGCTACAGAAAGATGTCATAATCCATTAGAAAGAAGAAATGGTGGTTTAAAATTTGGGACATATGCATAGGTTATTTTTCTCAGTCAGTTTCCCAAATATATAATTATTTTTCCAATAGATTAGCTTTTCTTACAAGCATAACCTTATTGGAATACTAACATTTATGAATACAGTTAGTTTCCTATACTTAATTTTATCTTCAAATTGGAGTTCTCCTAAGAGTGTGCTAATGTGTAAACTTAAATTTCAGAATCATTGCCACCTGGTCAGATGCTGACCTGGTTTGTGAAATTGTCTGTACTTTGGACACACTTGTTGTTCTTTATGTTGCAATTAGTGTAGTTACCATGAAATATTCACAGTTAACTATCCCCAAAACATTATAATATTGATATGGTTTGGCTGTGTTCCCACTCAAATCTCATCTTGAATTGTAGCTCTCATAATTCCCACATATTGTGGGAGGGACCTGGTAGGAGACAATTGAATCATGGAGGCAATTTCCCTTGTATTGCTCTCCTAGTAGTGAATAAGTCTCGTGAGATTTGATGGTTTTATAAGGGATTCCCCTTTTGCTGGACTCTCATTGTCTCTTGTCTGCCACCATGTAAGACATGCCTTTCACCTCCCACCACGATTGTGAGTCCTCCCTAGCCACATGGAACTGTGAGTCCATTAACCCTCTTTTTCTTTATAAATTACCCAGTTTCAGGTATGTTGCTATCAGCAGTGTGAAAATGAACCAATCCAGATTATTATGGCCATAAAAAACAGTTTCTTAAGAAAAATTGAGTGATATATGAGAGGGCAAAAATGCAATTACTTCCTGGCCATCTTTCAATTCTTTATTTATAAGAAAATTCTCTGATTGTTCATTAACTTAGACTTGATGAGCCATTTCATCCTTTGTCTAATATAGAGTCATATGTCTGATACGATGTAGAAGCTACAGAATAAGAGTAGATTGATTTAAGTAGTGGAAAAGGAGTTAAATTGAAAATTAATAATAGAGACATAACAATAGAAAAAAATACAGTGAGTAAAAAGAAGGGAAAATATATTTGTTTTTACAGTTACTATTTTTCTTCTTTCATTATTCATACTGTAGCTTGGGCTTTTAGATTAGAATTTTAGTAATGTAACACTTTTATACCTTTAAAGGTACTTCTAATCTACCTTAAGTTTAGACACTATATAAGGAGACAGTATGTATGTTATCAAATCTCTCAAACTTCTTGATTTTAAAATGGGAAGGGTAATAATCTTAATCTTGGATTCCTGATCCTTTTGAGGGTAAATTATTTAAAGTAGGTTGTCAGTCACCTTGTATGAAGTGGCTTAGCATGAAGTTTTTCAGTAGTGTAGGGGGCAGATTCTAATGCTTAGGAAAAGATCTAGGGCTTGCATGATACCTAAGAATGATGAGATGCAGATGCAATGCAATTGAAAAGGCTGCACTGAGTAGAAATTTGGATAACAGTATCTGCAAAGCCTTTTCCAACTCTAAGATTTTATAAACACAGTGATTCCCAGTTGAACTCTTTGTATTGGAGCTGACTGCAAACTAATAAAAGTGAATAAAATATTTACTTGGAAATTGAATAGAGCACATTATAAAAAAAATACCTATGATAAACACATTGCTTCTTTTTCTCATTCAATTTCAGATCACAGGAAAGTGTTATTGAAAGTGAGTAGATCTGAGGACTCATTTGCTCACATGATAATGGAGAATGAGTAGTTCCACGACAGGCCATCTGCAAGCTGGAGATTCTGAGATGTCAGTAGCGTGGCTCAGCCCAAGTCCAAAGGAGTCAGGACCAGGGGATTTGATAGCATAATTCTTAGTCTAAGAATGAATGCTAGCTGGTGTAAATCTTGGGGTCCTAAGGTTTGGGGTCCTGGATTTCTAATGTTTAAAGACAGGAGAAGAAGAGTGTATACCGGCTCCAGAAGACAGACAGACATATTCCCCTTTCCTCTGTTTTTGCTCTCTCTGGGTCCCAGGCCAGTTGAATGGTGCCATAAACATTGACGGTGGATCTTCCCTGCCTTTTCACTCACACTGACATGCTAATCTTTTCTGGAAGTACCCTCACAGATGCACTGAAAAATAGTGCTTTAGCAGGTTTCTAAGTATTCCTTAATCTAGTCAATCTGACATCTGACATTAAGCACCAAAGCAGGGATATTTTAAATCTGTGTTTAGAATATACTGGACTCTAAAGTTGGTTTCATTTGAGAAAAAAAAAAAATTACTATATAAAAACTTCCTGTGTTCAAGTGTTCTCATTGTTCAATTCCCAGTGGGGTCAGGGGAGAGGGGAGGGATAGCATTAGGAGATATACCTAATGTAAATGACGAGTTAATGGATGCAGCACACCAACATGGCACATGTATACATAGGAAATAAACCTGCACATTGTGCACATGTACCCTAGAACTTAAAGTATAATAAAAAATAAATTTAATAAAAAGAAACTTCCAAAACATCTGTAAATGCCAACACTCTATTGGTATAAAAATGTGTAGAAAAACATTCTGTACATTTTGCATTTCAAATTTCACATATAGCCATCTAACATGACTTTTACTTTCATTTACACTTAGGTTCTATATAGACCTTTTTTAGTTTGGCTAACATACAAATTGGCAGTCTTGCTCATCTTGCCTCTGTCTATTCTTTTCTCAAGTTTTAAAGGTAAATTGTGCAGCTAGGTTAAGATAATTAATATGTAGGCTAATATTCTCAACTCAAATTCCAAAAACATTGCAATTCATGCTGAAATTGAAGTAGAGTATATGAAATAATAGTTGAATAGTATTCAACAAAATCAGGGATTTTGATGCTTTCCAATTTTGGAGATTCTTGGCTGATCTGGCAAATATTCTTTTGGACTGGCTCATTTGGTATTAGCATGTATGAACTTTTGGAATGATATACATTACTTTTTGTTGTGATAAATAGTAAAGTAATTTTTTTTTGAAAGAATCAAAACAAAGACAATCTTAAATGCTATTGTGCAATATCAGCCACCGTAAAAAAATATTTAGTGCCATTAAAATATATGAGTTCCACAGACATTGTATGTAGAAATCTAGTTGCCCTAAAACCCCTGGATGTGAGTGAAATATTGGAGATAATTTAGTCTAATTATCTCATATTATAGGTAAAATTGACACCTGAAGATGCTAGTGATAGAGCCAGAATTAGAACACATAATATGCATTTTTCTGTTATAACATGTAGGACTAACATGTTTTAAGGCTTCCTTAAGCTTATGACTGGATTGTATGTTAGGATTAGAGTTGACACCGATAAGTTTGCTTAAAAAGGTTAATTTAGCTTTTATTAAACATGATATACCTTGATAAAATGTAAGTTACTTAAGTCTAAAGACTTCATCTCCTTTACCACTTCATCTCCAGCTTTTAAACAGTGCTCATGTACTCACTATATGTTGTGACCCAGAGATAATAGCAGTGTTTGTTAATGTTTATTTCATATAATAACATTAAAATCATTCAATGCATCTTGAAAAAGGCTTTTGTTGGTCACAAATGTTTGGAAAAAATTCCTCATGCTATTTCAACCCCCTCTTTCCCCTCTTTCCATATCATTCAAACTTAATCAGGGAATTCTTCTATTGCTTTTGAATAACTCACTAACACCATGAAAAACATAATTTTCAAATTTGCATACACTAAGGTTTTAGGTAGGCATTAAAATATCTATCTAATGGATTTTGTAATTTTTCTATATTACTCAATGAAGTTTTAGTAAAGGTTGTTCAAGAGATAATTCTCATTCTCATTATCTGATACTGTATAACAAACCTCCTCAAAATTGTATTGTTTTAAAACAACAATGTATAATTATCACTCACAATTCTGGAATGACAGGCTCAGCTGGGTGATTCCCACTTAGGGTCCCTCATACAATTAGGTTGCAGTTAGATGGAGATTGAGGCTGTGACCTCTGAGGACTTTTACACTCATGGGGTATGGCACCTGGACTGGGATGGCAGGAATTTCTGAGATCCAGTTTGACACCTCTATCTCTAGGAAGTATCACTTCATTTTGTACTGGCTCTGGGCCTTTTAGTCAAACAAGTAATGCTTCTTCCAACAAAGTTCTTGTTATATTGGGGTCTATTACATAAAACAAAAGCCACAACCACAAGTCTCTTTTAGACGTGCCATTTTCTATTTTGGACCCTATGTAAGGCTGTTGTGGTACAAATCCCTTAAAGTCCTAATGGCCTTTAACAAAATATTCAATAGGTATGTCCTTAAGACCCTTACAAAGTCTTTTGAATAGCAGAAATTTTTTTATAGGGCAGCACTTTGAATCCTTACAAAGAACCTAACTTTGGATTTTGTCTTCATCCATTTCTTAGTTTAAGAATATTTTGGTGGGGATAAGGAAGATCTTTTTGAGTCCATAAAGCCCTGGTTTCTATATACGTCCTCTAAATTATCTTTAAAAACTGAAAAAAAAAATCTTTTCCTTTTCAAAAGAAAATTGACAAGTAAAAATTGCCTATATTTATGTGTAAAACATGATGGTGTGTTATATGTATACACTGTGGAATGGCTAAATCAAGCTATTGAACATACACATTACCTCACGTATTTTTGTGGTGAGAATAATCAAAATCTACTCTCAGCAATTTTCATATATACAATGTATTGTTATTAACTGTGGTCACCATGATATACAATAGATTTTTTGAACTTATTTCTCTTGTGTAACTGAAATGTTGTGTCCTTTGATCAACATCTCTTCAATCCCCCCATTCGCAGCATCTGTATATTAAAACAAGTCAAACTCAAAGAAACAGAGGGTGAAAACTTTTTCTATAAAACATCTTTCTCTTCTATATTATACACATCAAGAAAAGATTATAATTTGTGATATTTAGTGATGAAATATCCTTAATTAGCCTCAAGACCATTATAATCCTTTTTTACCATGGATAACAGTTTCTAAAGTTCTGTCATTGTGTAGTATAATTTGTGCCTTTTCCCCAGCTTTTGATAACTTTTTCTTCACTGTTCTTTAAGCCTCGCCAACAGCCTCTTTGAGTCGTTTCCAGCTTAAAATGCCGTTTCTTCAGTGTTCTTCCAGCTTTTTCCCAAGTCTGACCTGAAAGTTAATTTTACATACTCTCTCTCTCTCTCTCTCTCTCT
>NW_012105365.1:7019566-7023545 GCF_000951045.1 Mandrillus leucophaeus
TTTTTTTGAGACAGAGTTTCACTCTTGTCTCCCAGACTGGAGTGCAATGGCGTGATCTCAGCTCACTGCAACCTCCACCTCCTGGGTTCAAGTGATTCTTCTGCCTCAGCCTCCCGAGTAGCTGGAACTACAGGAGTCCACCACCATGCTTGGCTAATTTTTGTATTTTTGGTAGAGACAGGGTTCCTCCATGTTGGTCGGGCTGGTCTTGAACTCCCTACCTCAGGTGATCTGCCCACCTTCAACTCCCAAAGTGCTGGGATTACAGGCATGAGCCACTGCCGCTTGGCCATTATGTGTGTGTGTATATATATATATGTGTGTATATATATATATTTTTTTTCATGCAACTACTTCACATCTAGAAACCAAATTTTGTTACAGTTATTTATCACTGCATAATGAACTACTACCCACAACATTTAGTGACATAAAATAAAAACTATTTAATTTTGGTTACATTTCCGTGGGGTAGGAATCAAACTATCCTGGTAAGGATGGCTTTCTTTCTAGGGCCTTAGCAAAAGTAGTAAAGGTCAATGTCTGGAGATGGCTGGGGCAGCTTGCACTGGACCATAAGTTTGCAGCTTTAGTTTTTTTCTCCCTTTGAGATGTGCTGAAGCTGGAATATCCAAGATATTTCTTTTACTCATATGCCTTGTACCTGGACTTAACTAGCTCTTTTTCCACATGGCATCTTCCCCTCTTTAACCAGGTGATTTTATTATTGTTAGACTTTTTACATGTGTATTACAACAAATGAGTATTCCAAGATAGAAGTTTCAGAGCTTAAAAGCTAGCCTAAAACTCATGCAGCATTATTTATGCCACAATTTTTTAGTTACATGGGGTCAGAGAAGATTTAATGTTGGGGGGGTATGAATATCAAGAGGGATCATTACCAAAATGCCTATTGTTCAAGTGAAATAAGTGGCTGGGTGCCAAGTAGATCACAGAACATTATAAAAGCATTTTTGATAAACTGGAATTTCAAATTATGTTAAAATTTATAATCTCGATTTAGTTCCACTGTTGTGCAGTTTTCATGTTCTCATTCTTAAGATTTCAACAAATCAACATACCAGGAATTCTAAATTCTCTTGGGATTTTTTTTGAAGCCTTCATAAAGATCTATGGCAATCTTCTATTGACTATGTAAATATCACCCTAAAATGATGTAGTGTTTTTCCTCAAAGATGTATTACAATTTTATCTAATTGTTATTATAAAAATTAATAATTTATACCAATAAAATAATTTACATGTAAACCTGGGACTTAATTATGGTAATTTTCTCCTTTCTTTAAATTTGTACACTATGCTATTTTGTGGATGACATACATAATTAAAGTGGAATCAATTTGGAATAATATATCTGAAAATTCTAGCCTGTTTAAATTTTTTCATCGCTAAACTCAGGCTTAAACAAAATAAACTTTCTTTTTGTTAATCCTGAAAAACTGTCAGTTTACTAAAACACATTTTGGGACTTCTAAAGAGATCAATGCAATGTTGCTTGTATGTTAAGACTTACAATTTGGAAAGAGTAGAATCACAAGGGAAAATTGTGGGGGATATTGATACTGTGCTAATAAAATAAAAAGACTCAAAATGCTCCTTGATGATTGTCATTATCAGCTGGGACGTTCTGTGCATGGAGTAGAACACATACTGTGGCTAATGATCCTGAGGATGAGAAGTGTGGAATAGTGCATAAAATGGTATTTGAATACACAAACCTTATGTCACCCATCAGATCTAAGCAGTAATATTGTGTCTAGAAACATGAAACAGACCACCCATTCACAGGATTGGCAAATGGATAAAAAAGGTAAGGTAATGAATTCAAGACAAAAGGAGGGAAAACACGTAATACAGATGACAAATAAGTCAGAGATAAGAGAGAGAAGGGTGACAGTGCTTCTCCAGTTGTGTGGTTTTTCATAGTTTTAAGTGACTGAACTAGGATAGAATATTTTACTTGCCTGGCCATATATTATTTTATTTTCATTTTTATTCCTCTGTGTACATCAGTTTAGATTATTTCCATATTGGAATAAATGGCACTGATATAGATACAGGTGGGAGAAAAGCTCCTCTGCTAGTTTTTCTATTAATTCAAAACAGAAACAATCCATCTCCATTCACCTTTTCCTTCTCTTCCTTAAGTTATTTCATATCTTTTCCCAGCTTCCCCCCACATTGCAGCAGTTACAGCTGCAAAACACACACCTACTAGAGCACATCCATAGGGAGAAAGAGAAAGAAACTAGAGGGGATTACATTCAGCAAATGATCTTGTCTGTCTGTTCTCTGTAATATGTGTGGACAATTATCATGCAATATAATTGTGAATCCTGTTACTTTCATGGAGAGAAAGTGCATTTGCACGCTCGTGTGTGTGTGTGTGCATGTGCGTGTGTAGTGATTTTGCTTTTCATTCTTGGCTACCAGTAGAGCATATTTTGGGGGAACATGAGGAAACACTCATAGGCGCCATAAATGTTTGCACTGGGAGATTTCTGTTTGAACAGGTTTCATTTAACAAATAAAAGTAATTCTGGTAAACTATTCTATACATTTCATTTCCATTGGAATTTAAGTTTAAAACTGAGTCCCTGTAATCTGGTTATTCTAAGTTTAGAGTGGAAAGCATGATTAAAGATAATTTCCTTTTGATCCTGAATGTTTGATGGATACTGAATGATTCAGACCAAACAAGATTAACTGAAGTTATTGGAAGTCAACTTTTAGAAGGCAAATGATTAAACTATTCCCCTAAAAATACAATTTTTTGGAACTATTTCCTGAAAATGCTGTGCACACCTCTACAGTATTCTCCTAATAAGACCACACCTGGAAATCTGAGTGTTTTGCTTGAGGCATTTTGCTAGAGAGGTATTTGAAAGGTATCAGGGAGATAAATGAAACCACCTGGAGACGGTACCTCCAGTGGCAATCACTGACCTGTCCTGGGATGAAGGTATGCTTGCTTTACTGCAGCTGTCAGGCTGCTACTTTGTTCTTTACTGCTCCTCTCAAAACGCTATCCATCAAAAGGTGTCGCTTAGATTTATAGGTGGCAGCAGCTCTACTTTTATGAAGCACTGCTATTAAATATATGTGAATAATATTGTTAATGCTTATTTAAATATTTATGAGGGCAAACTACATGACCTAAATCCTGGGAAAAGATAAAACTGCTCACAAAATCAGGAAGCCCAGGAAAGCAAGACAAAGTACCTCAAATATGCGTAAAACCATCATTTCCTCCCCTCAAAGTATTAAAGTTTAAAACACAAAAGTGGGAGGAAAATAAATAAGGACAACAGAATTTTAAAAGCTTCAACAGTTCTGCTAGAATTCTTGTTCCTATGCAGATCAAAATCAAATTCTCCTATAAAATGTGCAACAATTGGACCTTTATAGTTGCTCCTCTTCAGGTTTTGAAATCTTATAAAAACATACACAACTACATCTTGTGAAATAGGAGAATTATAAATCACATGTTAAAGATACCTATATATTTCTTCGGGTGAATGACCAATGGACATTACACAATGTTTAAATAAAGGATTTTTTAAATAACCCTATTAAAAATGGACAAAGAACATGAACAGACATTTTTCAAAAGAAGACATACATTCAGCCAACAAACATATGAAAAATGCTCAATATTACTGATCATTAGAGAAATGCACATCAAAACCACAATGAGATACCATCTCACACCAATCAGAATGGCTATTACTAAAAGTAAAAAAAAAATAATAATAACAGATACTGGGGATGTTATGGAGAAAAGAGAACACTTATATACTGTTGGTGGGAGTGTAAATTTGTTCAACCATTGTGGAAAGCAGTATGGTGATTCCTTAAAGAGCTAAAAACAGGACTACCAATTGCCCTAGGAATCCCATTACTGGGTATATACCCAGAGGAATATTAATCATTCTACCATAAAGATACATGCACACAA
>NW_012105365.1:7025955-7026980 GCF_000951045.1 Mandrillus leucophaeus
ATAAAATAGTGTAGTAATAGAATTGCCAAATACAAAAAGAATAAAATACAGGTTGAATATTCATTCTTTGATACACCTGGGATCAGAAGTGTTTCAGATTTTGATTTTTTTCATATTTTAGAATATTTGCATATATATATATATAAAATGAGATACCTAAGTGTCTCATTAGATACTAAGACCCAAATTTAAGCACAAAATTTATTTTTGTTTCATAAACTTATACTCCTTTAACACATAACCTGAAGGTAATTTTATACAAAATTTTTAATAACTTTGTCACATGGAATAAATTTTTGGCTATGACCTGTCACATGAAGCCAAGTGTGGAATTTTCCACTTGTGGCATCCTGTAGATGCTCAAAGAGTTTCAGATTCTGTAATATTTTGAATTTTGTATTTTCAGATGCTCAATGTATACATGGCTTAATTGAACTGAGAACAACTGTAAAAGCTAGATCATTAATTACTATCAACATTATATGAAAAACTAATAGGGAAATTTAACATTATTATCAGACAAAGAAAAACGTGTACCCTTAAAGGCAATAATTCTAGAAACATATAAACTTTACTTTCCAGGTAAATAAACTAATTTTTATAAAGATGAAGATCACTTATGCAGAAAATCAATCTCCTTATTTCAAAATAGGATTACAATTCAAGTTTTCTGAAAATTAGTCTAATATTTTTTTCTACTAAAACACACTTTTTGATGTAAATGTTCTGCATATTATGCACAAGTAATTAATAATATAGTAGTCTTTGACAGGAAAAGTTAAATTTAATATTTCTACAATAAGATTAGTTTCTTTTTAATTATATTTTAAGTTCTAGGGTACATGTGTACAACGTGCAGGTTTGTTACATATGTATACAGGTGCCATGCTGGTGTGCTGCACCCATTAACTTGTCATTTACATTAGATATACCTCCTAATGCTATCTCTCCCCACTCCGCCCACCCCACAACAGGTCCCGGTGTGTGATGTTCCCCACCTTGTGTCCAAGTGATCTCATTGTTCA
>NW_012105365.1:7027649-7031419 GCF_000951045.1 Mandrillus leucophaeus
GTTATAGCCTCCTAGAAATATAGTGAGAAAATACACAAAAAAGAATAAATGAAACACTCATAATTTACTCAGAGATAATAATCTGTTTTTAACATTTTGGTGTTTATCTTTTTAGGCAAAGACAAATATGCATTTTCCTCTTGAAATATGTTAATTTTATAAAGACTGTTTTGTAGCTTGGTTTTTAAAAGTTTTTTTAATGTCTTATTTTACTTGTACCATAATTTCTCATTGTTGACATTTGACATTTTCTGTCAAGTGTTTCACATTATAAATATTGACATGAATGCCCTTGAGGCTAACTTTCTGTCATTCATTCTATAATTACAGTTGTCAAAGTTGCTAATATATCTATACACTTGATAGCATTACTATCAGTTGTAGATTTCAAGAGATAAAATTCTACATTCCAAAGTGGAAGTATTTGAGAAACTCTAGCTTTTGTAACTGGGAGATTTTGGATGCTCTGTTAATCTATTAACATATTGAACCATTAAATGTTATCTATTAATGAAAGATATCACATATTGAATTATATTATGCAATGCACGATAATGTGTGTATGAGGGAAGTCTCATATAGACTAGTCACATAAAAACTGTTCTGAAGGTTATACATGTTGTTAACTTTTTTCAACAAAACCAAAATGTCTCACCACCAGAAAATAAAGTCTAAAATAAAACAAAACAAAATAAAAATGACTTAACCATATTTTTCATATGCAGCTGCCTGATGAAAATTAATTGAAATATATACTGATCTCAAAATGTTCTCTCATATAGGAAAATCAAATAGAAAGGAAATATTCAGAGCAACAGGTAGTTTTTTCACATTTACCACAGATTCCAGTTTTTTAAAGTAGTGGGTTAACAACAAACCTACCTTCCCAAGTGAGATAAAGGAATTAAAACACAGTAATTGACTTGGTAAGCAGTTGTTAATCCATAATCATTGAAATTAGATAATTTAATCCTTTTTGATTTTCAGGAATTACTAAAACTTTCCTCTTAGTTCCATTATGTGTAATTACAGCTATTTTATATAGAAGAAATTAGAATCTTATCTTGATTATACTAATCATGGATTGGCTTTAAAATATTTGCATCAAAAAATAAATTTAAAATACATTAATATTTGAATAAAGAAAAATTCTACTAACTTCACTTTACAAAAATAAGATATTTGCGTTGGAACAAACTGAATTATATCACACTGCAGGATTTTTCAGTGATCTTTGACAAATGTGATGTGTGTAAGTTCATCTAAATTTTTTTTAGGGATCTCTGAGGTGACTTAAAACCAGGGATAGTTTTAAATAATTGGCAATACAATCTTTATCATAAGTGTATGTCAACTTCCCACGGGTATGAATAAATATGAACACTCATTATTGACTAACATGAGACTTTATTAATATTAGAGAAGGAAAAAGATATAAATTCACTTTAAATAGAAAATTGCTGGGGGAGGGAAATATGTAGATTACAATTACTTTAATTCTGAAGAAATCTATATTCTGAATGCTTAGTGAAGTGAAATGTGGCTTCAATTTAATGTAAAAAAATGCTACTTTAACTATGTTTATTAAGCATAATAGACATATGGAAACAGCTTATGACTCAACTGAACTTCTACATATAATGCATTTATTGTCTTCTTATAAAATGCCATTATCAAAAACATATTTGATATTAATAAGTTTATATATTATTACAGTTACAAGAGAAAAAATTCTAGTATTTACTATCATGCCTGAGATGCCACTCATTGTATTTAAAGCATACAGACATTATCTTTTAAGATTACAACTGATTCAGAGTGACTATATTTGAATTAATTTTTGTATTTGAATAAGCTTTTCACCCTCTACATTTCAATTGGTCTCAATGATTTTCTTATGCTATTTCAGCTGATGCTAGTTAAGTTTTGAAGAACAATAGATTGATTTTTTGTTTGTTTGTTTAACTTACTTCATAGAGCTTAAGTACTTTACTCACATCCTTTTAAAGGATGCAGAGAAATCCTAGTGATTTCATGGATAATTATACAGTGAAAGTAAATCTCTCTAAATTAGAATTAAATTTCCAAAATCTTGTTGAAGAGATGCTGATACTACATTACATTATTAAACTAAAATGTTGTTCAAGATATAAGGCTATCACTGATCCAAGGGTATGATTCTGTAAAATTATTTTTGTTAGAACTATAAATATTGTTTAAGCCATCACTGCTAATATCTTCAGGTACTGGAAAATTCGAGGTGACTAGGGACTGGAACAGACTCCCAGCATACTGAAGCAGCCCTGTAAAAAAGTGGCCAGACTGTTTGTTACATGGTACCTTGATCCCATATCTACTTACTGGCTGGGGTCTCCAGGTACCCTCTCCCACAAGCGTCTTTGAACTAGGAATATCAAGCCAGTAGCAGCTCTGCAACTCCCTGGGACAGAGCTCCCAGTGGAAGGGGCAGGTTGCCATCTTTGCTGTCTTGAAGCCCTCACCCTTGCTGTCTCCAGGCTCTGCAGAGTCCACGGGACGTGGGACTGGTCTGGAACCCCACATCTCACAGAAAAGTGGCTGCGTTGCAGCCTGCTTAGTCCCTAGGTTAGTTACGTCTGAGTTCGTGTTCCACAACCA
Organism: Mandrillus leucophaeus; assembly: GCF_000951045.1. Classification (NCBI taxonomy): domain Eukaryota; kingdom Metazoa; phylum Chordata; class Mammalia; order Primates; family Cercopithecidae; genus Mandrillus; species Mandrillus leucophaeus. Next base: position 7,030,287 of record NW_012105365.1, read on the forward strand.
AGGAGAATAAGGCGTGCAGACACCAGAGAGTGCATAGAGTAGGATTTTTAAGCAAAAGGGAAGCTCTCAGCAAAGAAAGGGGACCTGAAAGCAGGCTGTCAGAAATGGGGCTGAGTTCTCAGTCTTTTATGTGGTAAAGAGAAGGAAGTCTTCTGAGGGATCTGCCCAAAATAGGAGGGCCAAAGTTCCCTCCTAAGGGTGTTGCATTTGCATATACCTAGGATTGGCCAGAGTGAGTCCATCTTGGTTATTACCCATAAAAGCCTAAGAAAAACTCACCGAGGTGCTAAAACCACAATGCTAACGTCATGTTAATGACATTTAATGAGTTAACTCAAATTAAAGGCAGTTAGGCTGATCTATCGTCCCTGTGACTAGGCTGGGACATTTCCTTCTGAGCAAGATCCTGGCATAAGAGGAAATTCTTAACCACATTTCTTTCCACTAAGTACAGGGACTGAGCAGGTGTGGTCCTGCAGGTATTTTTCCACTCCTGAAACCCTCCCTCCCTATCTGCCTAACCAGCCTCTAGGTTTTTCCTCTGTTAACTGAACTGTTCTCCCTGCAGGTCCTGGTTCTCATTTCTTCTCACTGGGCAGGGCTGCCCAAATTAAGACTCCAGAATAACCACCTTGCCCAAACCTGACCACTTCAATCACAGGCAGCCCAGCAATGTTAAGGACCGCCCACATGCAGAGATGAGAAAGAACCAATGCAAACTCCAGCAACTCAAATTGCCAGTGTTTTATGTCCTCAAAATGTCCACAGTACTTCTCTAACAAAAGTTCTTAATGAGGCTGAGTTGGCTGAAATGATAGAAACAGAATTTAGAATACAGATAAGAATGAAGAACACTGAGATTCAGGAGAATGACAAAACCCAATCCACGAAAATGAAGAATCACAATAAAATAATACAGGAGCTGACAGACAAAAGAGCCAGTATGAAAAAGAACTTAAATGATATGATAGAGCTGAAAAACACACTCCATGAATTTCACAATGCAATCGCAAATATTAATAGCAGAATAGACCAAGCTGAGTAAAGAATCTCAGAATTTGAAGACTGGTTCTCTGAAATAAGACAGTAAGACCAAAATAATAATAATAATAATAATAATAATAATAATAATG
>NW_012105365.1:7031479-7032979 GCF_000951045.1 Mandrillus leucophaeus
TAAAAATAATAAGCAAAAGTAAACAAGTAAAATCTGTATTGATCATACAGGTATTTTTAGTCTTAAAACCTTATTAATATCCTTAAAAACTTATCTATACTTAAATTTTCTACATATGTGTATACATAATTACATGCATGAGATCAGACTTTCCAGTTGTTTTGCAATGTGCTTATTTTCATTATCACTATTTTTGCATGTTAATATATTCACTTTATAGATTCAGACTTCTTCAGTTTTACCCAAAGTATTCTTTATAGCTGGATTAGCTGAGCCAGATTCAATCCAGGCTTATATGTGTTTACTTGTTATGTCCCTTAAGTCTCTGTCTTTAAAATATATATACATATATAAAAATATATATATGTATGTGTGTGATGTGTGCATGTGTGTGTATGTGTGGTGTACGTGTGTGATTGTGTGTACACAAATTTGTTCAATCAACTTCTCCAGAAGTTCATTAACATTTTTTCTCCTAGGAGAATATTTTTATTGTTTGGCTTAGTTTTTGTTTCAAAGACTTGAGAAACAGACTAGGCTGGTCATCCTGCAGATTGATGTATTTTCTCAATTTGTCTGGTTGTTTCCTTGAGATATTGCATGACTTATTTTTCTATCCCTATATTTTCTGCAAATGTGAATGCGTATTTGAAAGCTTGTTGGATTCAAGTTTTTGTTTGTTTCTTGAATGTCTTATATATTTTTTCCATAGCAACATCAAAATCTACTTGTTTACTTCCGTAAAAATACTTATTGGTATTTTGAATTCATAAATTGTTAGAGATCATTGACTTCTGTGTGATTTTAATTCTTCCTATCCAAAGATGGCAAGTCTTTACTTTCAAGTACACTCATGCTCTTCAGAAGTGTTCTAGTTTTCGTCATATAAAAATCATTCCTCTCAAAGGAACTCATGTCTGTTTTATGTTTTATTACTCCCAAACCTATAATTTGGAAAACCTGTATGTATATATGGTCTGACAGTAATACTTCCTCCTCCTTTTGATAGTCTAGCATACCATCATGAAATGTCTTAATTTGTTTATTTCCTGCTGTCTCCTTTCTTTTTCATGTGTGTTTTGCCCTAACATATCGTTGCCATTTGCTTCAAATTTATTGTATGATTGAAGGAAGACCTGCTATCATTTCCTATGTTGATTCTTCTGTGTGTTTCTTCTTGTTTGAAAGACATCTTTATCTTAAAATCAGGCTGAGCCATGTTTTAAGTTACATGATCTCCATATTGGTGTCCTTAAGACACAGATTATACAGATTAATGAGAATTTAATATCTTGAAAAGGATGTAGGCCCATTTTTTCCAAAACAGAAGGTTTTACACATTTTAAGCCTATATATAATATTTTCAAAAATTAATATGTAGCAGAAATTAAACTATGCTCACCTATTTAGTCTGTTGCTATTGGAGAGTTTGTTCCTATTGCTAAAAATGGAAAAATATGTTATAAATAAAAAATAAACATATAACAGTAAGTATTAAAA
>NW_012105365.1:7033029-7034793 GCF_000951045.1 Mandrillus leucophaeus
TAATAATGCAATGAACAAAAACTCCAAGAAATGTGGAATTATGTAAATACACCAAATCTGTGAATAGTTGGCCTACTTAAAGGGACAGGGAGAAAGTAAAAAACTTGGAAAGAATATTTCAGGATTCATCCATGAAAACTTTCCCATTGTCACTCGAGAAGCCAATAATCAAATTCACAAAATAACAGAGAACCACTACAAGATTCTATTCAAGAAGATTATCTCCAACACACTTACTCTTCAGATTTTCCAAGGTTGAAATGAAAGAAAGAATATTAAAGGCAGCTAGAGAGAAAAGGCAGGTTATTCACAAAGGGAACCCTATCAGGCTAACAATGGACCTCTCAGCAAAAAACGGTACAAACCAGAAGAGACTGAGGACCTATATTCAACATTCTTATAGAAATAATCTTCAACCAAGAATTTCGTATCCAGCCAAACTAAGCTTCCTCAGCAAAGGAAAAATAAGATACTTTTCAGATAAGCAAATGCTAAAAGAGTGTGTTACCACCAGTCCCACCTTACAAGGGATATTGAAGGGGGCACTAAATATAGAAAGGAAGGATTGTTATCAGCCAAGAGAAAAAAAAAAACCTGTAAGTAGAAAGACCAGTGACACTATAAGGCAACCAAACAAATAAGCTGGAACAATAACTAGGTAACACCACAATGACAGGATCAAATTCACACACACCTATCCTACCTTGAATCTAAATGGGCTAAATGACCAATTTAAAGTTACAGAGTGGCAACCTGTCTATAAAAGCAAGACCCAATAGTTTGCTGTCTTCAAGAGAACCATCTCAAACACAATGACACACATAATCTCAAAATAAAGGGATGGATAAAAATCTACTAAGCAAAAAGAAATCAGAAACAAAGAAGGGATTGCAATCTTAATTTCAGACAAACAGGCTTTTACCAATAAAGATCAAAAAAGAAAAAGAATGGCATTACATAATGGCACAGGGTTAAATTCAACAAGAAGACCTAACTATAACAAATATATATGCACCCAACACAGGAGCACCCGGATTCATAAAGCAAATTCTTAGAGACCCATGAAGAGACTTTGACTTCCACACAATAATAGTGGGAGACTATAACACTCCACTGACAGTACTAGATAGATAGATCACTGAGGTAAAGAATCCACAAAGATATTCAAGACCTGAACTTAACATTAAATCAAATGAATCCGATAGACCTCTATATTACTCTCCAACAAAAACAACAAAATATACATTCTTCTCATCTGCACATGACACATACTCTAAAATTGACCACACAATCAAACATATAAGAATTCTCAGCAAATGCAAAAGAACCAAAATCATATCAAACACACTCTTGGAACACACTGCAATAAAAATAGAAATCAAAGCTAAAAAAAAATCATTCAACACCATTAAATTACATAGAAATTATATAACCTGCTTCAGAATGACTTTTGGGTAAATAATGAAATTAAGGCAGAAGTCAAGAAATTCTTTGAAACTAATGAGAACAAAGATAAATCATACCATAATCTCTGTGACATACCTAAGGCAGTGTTAAGAGGGAAATTTATAGCACTAAACACCTACATCAAAAAGTTAGAAAGATCTCAATTTAATAAGCTAGCATCCCAATTAAAAGAACTAGAGAATCAAAAGCAAAACAACCCCAAATCTAGAAGAAAACAAGAAATAACGAAAATCAGAACTGAACTGAAGGAGATCAAGACTTGGAAAACCATTCAAAAGATCAACAAATTCAGGACTT
>NW_012105365.1:7035381-7045002 GCF_000951045.1 Mandrillus leucophaeus
AATCAATAAATGTGATTCATCACATGGACAGAAATAAAGACAAAAATCAACGTGATTATTTCAATAGATGCAGAAAAGACATTTGATACAATTTAACATCCTTTTATGTTAAAAACTAAATAAATTATGTAATGAAGAAATATACCTCAAAATCATAAGAGCCATATATGACAAACTAGTAGCCAACATCATACTGAATGAGCAAAAGCTGGAAGTATTCTCCTTAAACACCATCACAAGATAGGGATGCCTTCTCTTATAACTCCCATTCAATATAGTATTGGAAGTCTCAGACGGAGCAATCAGGGAAGAGGGAGAAATAAATGGCAACCAAATGGGAAGAGAGAAAGTCAAACAATCCCTGTTTGAAGATGACATGTTTTTATATCTAGAAAATCCCAGCCTCAGCCCAAAAGCTTCTTCAGCAGATAAACAACTTAAAGTGTAAATCTGTTCAGCCATTGTGGAAAGCAGTGTGGCAGCTCCTCAAAGAGATAAAAACAGAACTACCGTTCAACCCAGCAATCCCATTACTTGGTATATACCCAAAGGAATATAAATCATTCTACCACAAAGACACATGCATGCATATGTTCAATGCAGCATTATTCACAATAGTAAATACATGGAATCAAACTAAATACCTATCAATTGTAGACTGGATAAATAAAATGTGGTCCATATACAGTATGCAATACTATGCACCCATAAAAAAGAATGAGATCTTGTTTTCAGTAACATGGATGGAACTGGAGGCCGTCATTCTTAGCAAACTAATGCAGGAACAGAAAACCAAATACCACATGTGATAAACAGGCCGCTAAATGATGAGAACACACGGACACAAAGATGGGAACAACACACACTGGGGCCTATCTGAGGGTGGAAGGTAGGAAGAGGGAAAGGAACAGAAAAAACTATTGGGTACTAGGCTTAGTACCTGGGTGACAAAATGATCTTTACAATAAACCTCTCTGACATGAGTTTACCCATAAAACAAACCTGCACATGTACCGCTGAACATTAAAGCCAGAAAAAAAAAGTATGAAAAATCTAAAAGGTAAAATAAACATTTGAATGACTATGTGACTTACTGTACTAAATATACAGCTATGATTCGACATATCATCTAAGACATCTAATAAGATTTTGTCAATATTATATAAAGATAATTTAAACCCAAAGTATTTGAATCAAGACACCACTATATAATTTATCTGCGAAACATGTTACCTCATAGAAAATTCCATTCTAAAACTGTCCGCCAAACCTCAGGGCCATCTACTGACACAGTCTCACAAGCTGTTCCGAGGAGGTCTTGGTGATTATCAGTCTGGGTTCATTTTACCTTTTTTGTTGTTGTTACATTTACAAAGACAGAAATTTATTTTTCACAGTTCAGGGGGCCATTTTCATTTTTTAGGGTTGAAACCATGTACAAACCTCCCAACTTTCAGTCCCAGAGCATTGCAAGAATGTGGAGGTCCTTCTCGGTGGAGCCAGGCTGGCTGAGGGTGAGGAGCGGGGAGAACAATGTTCTTTAATTAGAATTGTAAAAGTTTGTGTTTATTATCTGGATAATATTTTAATTAATGCTATCTTGAGAAATAAATATTACAATTGAGAGACTGTATAATGAGTATATTAGTATAGAATAAGCAGACTTATTTCAGTTATTTTTTTTTTCTCTGAAACCTTGCATATTTCTACAACTCACTGTACTAAATAATGTGAAACCAATATTCTGTGCTCTCTGGGTCACTGTCCCACTCCCTGAAGGAAATAATAGCTTTTCTAATGACAGCCGCCTACCTAGGCTTTTCTTGCCTCTTTAACTATTAATAATTCACCCCATGGCAACTTGAGGAACCTTTTTAAAAGATCAGATTATTTATCTCTCCATTAATCACTCTAAAGTAAAGTTATATAATGTCATCTCGTCACCCTTAGAAAAGGATTGCTAGACAAAACATAGGACAAGTGTTATGTTTTAAGTATTATATTATTGCACAACAAGTATTGGATGAGACAAATTACACCAAAAGTAATTATCTAAAATCCCAATTTAATTAGGCAGCTTCTATTTTTATTTGCTAAGTCTGGCATCCTAGTTTAGCTGATATAGTAAACCCCTTTTAGTGGCCTACACACCCCACCCACTCTGGCATCTGCTGGCTTTGACCGCATCATGTTATATCAGTCTCTACCACACTCTTCTCTATTCCTTTGTTTTACAAACTGCAAGGTGACTCATCAGTGCGTTGTGAAGTCAACTCAGGAGGCTGTCTGTGTTTAACTAGAGAGAGAGAGAGAGAACAAAACAAAATTAAAGAAAAGAATAGAAACAAAAGTAAAAGTGCATAACATGTAGTAAGAGAATAATGCTTCATAAAACTCTAAGCTATACACATGTAAGTGTGTGTTTCTGGTGACTCTAGGTGTGTATTAGGTGAAAATGTAAAATCAATTTTTTTTACTGTGGGTGAGGGTCAAGTATTTTGAAAGCCACTGCCTAGCCACATTGCCCTTTATTAAACCTGCAAGTGCAAACCACTTTCCTGCTCCTGGACCTTTGCAAGACTTTTTTTCCTCTGCTTAGAATGATTCTCCTCTCCGTAATACCTTATTCCCCTCATGAGTCTGGCTCCTTGTAATTATTGGGTTCTAAACTTAAATAGTACCTTCTTAAAGAGGCTTACAGTAGCGGAATATGTTGAGTATTGAAGAGACCGATTCACCTTGTTCTAACGATCTGTGGCAGGCAAACATATTTAATGTAAGATAAGTCATATACCACTTCCCACTTCACACCCCCCACACACAGCCCTCCAATATTATTTGAATTTACTATTAAAGAAAAGTTGGTACTTTTCTGAGTTGGTTAATACTATTTACAGCAAATAATGACACCTATTTTGGAGGTATATTTTATTATCTCTCTTATTAGTTAAATATGTTAGTTACTGCAATATCCCTGAAATTTGTTAAATAATGTAACCAAGGAACTGAAATTTACTTTTTAAATTACTTCAATTGATCTAATTATTTGTATAGTTTGTTATAGTGTGTAGGTACTTGATTATTGGAATCTAAATTTTTGTGAAGTGTTCTGTTTTTAATCCACAAGAGGGATTCACATCTCTTAGGGTAAAATAATTTACAGAAATCTGTTTTGAGGCTCAGAGACAAATTCTTCTTGAATATGCTTACATGGACTAAACAGCTCTGATTTTATCCTAAGTGATACTTATAAAAGCCTTTGCATAATGCCACTGTTTTCCATTTATATAGACTTCTAAAAAAATGAGCCTGCTTGTCTTCCAGCTACTAACAACAGATGTGCTTAGCATAAAACATCAGAAGTGAATTGTGCAAACTGTAGCTAAGATCTAGTAAAATTGGAATGAAAATTTGCCTTCGAGGAAGCTATCTGCTATTTTCTTCTGCAAATTTGTTTCATATTCTCCTTAAAGATGAGGGGGAAAGGATAAGCTCTCAGTCATGCTTCTATATTAGCATTACATCTGCTTACAAACTTTAAATATTTTTTTGAAAAGTTTCAATTGGGTCCTTGTGTCAGAGACCTTCAATAAAAGATTTGTAATTTAAAAGAGTTGAGATCATCTCCTATGGCCCTTTGACTTGAAGAAGTCAGTTTTAAAATTCAGTTACCTCTGTCATAGAGACTTTTCAACCATTAAGCAGCTCTTTTTAATCTTTTTTTCTAAAAACTGCTCAGGATTTAAATGGAAGCAATAACGTAAACTGAAAAGCATATGCGACTGCCTCTTCTAATTTATGACAAAGAAAGCTACTGCACATGCTTCTTTTAATATTTATAAGCAATTTTCTAAAATATTATATTCTAAAAGCACACTGATTTTCCTTTTCGTAGTAATTGTGAGAGGTTTTCAAATTCCTAAGAGCAATCTTCGAATTTTATCCTGATTGTTGGGTATATTATATTTGTGATAATAATTGTGGGACTATACTGTTTATTAATAGTATATTTCCATAGTATTTCAAAACTTCTGAAGCATAAATTTATTCTTTTAAGTTCTAAACTATATGTTTTTCTCAAAGCTTTACAAAATGTTTTGCTTTTGAAATTTTAACACACTAAATTCAACTTTCAAATTAGGTTGTTTCGGCTTTTCTTTATCTCCCCAAGACTTGAAATCTTTTCAATTAACTTTCTTAGTTGACTTTGCTCAACTATGACATGAAACAACTAGCTTTTTATTTAATCTACTAACCATCAAAAAGCACAATGTCGATGTTTTGTAGCAGATAAAGTAATGCTTTTCTCATAGAATAAGACTTTACTTCAAATAAAAGTAATAAAATTTTGTTTATTGCTCCCAATTTATCCTAGTACATATTTCCAGAAATACTATGCAGCCGTGCAAGAAGTTGACCATAACAGTGGGTACCCAATATTTTGTTGAACTGATTAGTTTTGTAATATAAATTGCATGAAGACAAACCAAAAGTTTGTTCCACATTAATCCACTAATAAAATTGATTATTTGATTTGCTACTACAGTATACATTTTAAAAACTAGTTACTATTTGAAAAATTGTTTCTGACTTGTGGTTGCCCAGATATCTTGATTGCAGAACAACCCCATTCCTGAATGTAGGCACCGGGCAGCTGTTGTGTTCTTCTCGGAACTTGACAGTTGCAATAATTTAAAGCCAAGTCTTGATGCTTTGCTAAATTAGCTATTCTCTTCTCACAATATATAGTCATTGACATTTCATAACATTTGAGCATCTTTCTCACATTTTCATTGAATGAACGTGCCACTGAAATCACAACAGTGACTGAAAATTCAAGGAATTGCAATAATTTTGATGACCCTGAATTTTTTAATATAGAAATTTCTATGAAAGGAAGGTAATAAATACTGCTAAAGAAATTGACCATGACACCATCACATATATCTGCTGTATATAAATTTCAAGATTTCATCTATACATGGATTAAATACTATACTTTTTATATTGTTCTCAATATTTGCTCTGTGCTTGTGTGTCATGCAATACACTGGGAGTCTTCTAGGTGTGATTTTCATCATTTTAGCTTTTTCCTACTTCTGTGTTGCCCAAGTTACATAATTCAGTAGCAAGTAGCTGTGGTGTTAAATTTGCATGTTACGGCTTTTCTGGAATGTACTGAAATGTGTCCTTCAGCATGTCCAGTTTTAATACCTAACTTCTCACAAAGTGAGAATTCCACAAAGCATCCAGAAGTCCCATGTATACTGGAATTTTAAATCTAATATTTTTGCTTATGTACATAATAAGATAAATTGAAGTTATTTTCTTTTTTTCCCAAGCCAAACTGTATTCATCTTCATTAAAGATACTTTCCATAAACAATCATGGTATTTCAGGCAGGACATGGAGAGACAGTCATTAACAGCATACAGCAACTTTCAAACTCCCTTCTTCAATGGACTGCCAAAAATCAGAAAGCCACTGCAAAACTCAATGAAGCCTTCATCTGATGCTCTGAACAGGGAAAGTTTAGAGTGAGGGTTGACATTTCACATTTAGCATGTTGTTTAACAACTTTTCATGAGCCGACCCTGACTTTCAGGAAGTGAAATGAAAATGGCAGAATTTATCTTAAGATCCACAACCTAGAAACGGGAACCAATACTCTTTTGACAGGTGCCATCTCAGTGGCATCACTGGAAGTCTGGATTGCCTGACACACTGGTTACCAAGGATTGGGGGTCACGTCCCAACAGATGTCTTGGTTTACGGGAGTTAAGTCTATGCTGAAAGATGGAAAGGGAGTGAGGACATAAAAATGAATTTCCTTTTCCATACCACAAGGCTTTTGTGCCAAGGTGACCATGTGTGCAAAGTCAGGGAATCCATTCTTCTGGGAGTCAAAAAAAAAAAAAAAAAAAATCCTTCAAAACTAGAAGAGAAAGGTGTTTTCACTACATCAATCCAGGTTCAGAGACATTCTATTATTTACATACGCCCCTTCCACCTAAAATAGCAATGAAGTGTTCTGTGTGATAACAACATAGATTTAAAAAAAGTAAAACAAGATTCTGCATTTTTATAAAACTTGATAATAATAGTATTTCAAACTGTATAGTCACCGGAAGTACACACTTATCAAAAAGGCACACACTCCACTTGTCATCTCCAGCACTTTCAGCTTTCTGTGCCTGGTCTGTTCTGGCATCTCCATTTTCTGTAGGGTTATTCCCCTCCTTGCCAGCATCAGTTTTTCCCTTCTTCCCTTTGGGTACCTTCTCTCCCTTCTTTGCAGGGGCCTTTTTAGGCTTGGGCTCTGGCTTTGGAGGAGCAGGTTTAGCAGACAACCTCGAGGATCTTCTCTGTGGTTCATCCTTCACCTTGGCTTTATCTCCTTCAGCCTTTCTCTAGGGCACGGTGGTGGCGACAACGGCTGGATGTAGGCGCTGGGCACGGGATGCAGTGGTGCGAAGGCTTTGGTTGATCAAGGGGTGTTCTCGCCTTTTCTTCTTCACACTGTTCCTGGAGTTATTTTCAAGATATCAGAAAGCACCTTTAAATCAATCATCACTTTATGTCTATGACTGAGTAGAACAAATTTAAATGTAAGGAACTTGGTTTGGCTCTATTAGCTCTGTAAAGGACACTGTCTATTTGATATAACCAGGATGACCATGAAAATGTGCCTATCAAGTCTCTAGCTGCAGGGAGCGTAACTGTCCAAGGGCCTAGCAGCGGTGCTCTGAAATTCACATAGGTTCTTGTGCTGATAGACAACTCTCAGGCTATCCCTAACCAAAGATTGAGTATGGCAGCATACCAACGCAGTCCTGTTCCTCGGAGATGCAGCTGTCCTCTGATGCACAACTTTGGCTTGAGGACTCATCTGCCGTGCCTAACTGCCTAACTTGCCTTAGATCTACATAGCAGTTTGAAATGCTGCCACACTAACTGATTAAAATTTACCTTCCTCTTTTATTTTATTTTATTTTTTTTAGCAGTATCTTGGTTTAATGACTCTGTAAGCATCCCTTAGCTCTCCCCATTTTCTCTCACAGGCGTTTCCTCTGTGAGCTTTCTTTCTCATTAAATCTTATTTTGGTGCCTGCTTCTCAGAGAATCTAAATTAATACAACGACCAGTTCTTATATTCTGAAGTTTAAAAAAAAAAAACTCCATGAATATGTAGACCTATTATTTTTATCACAATAAAGTGCATTGTTGTTACAAAATATTTGAGAACATCAGAAATAATTTTATAAGTAATTTCAAATAATTAGGTGAATAGAGAAGCTATAAATTATAAACTTAAAAAAGTTCTCACTATATCTCGGTACCTAAAGATGTAGAGATAAAATATAGAGTTTACCTCCATATCACATCTATTAAAATTAACAATAAGAATAAATGACTTAACGCTTTTAAATAGTTTTGTGGGGTGATTACATTATCATGTAATCCATAAGAGTTAAATATCAACTTAGTTTATATTGAGAGTGTAAGTATAAGCATATTTCAAATTTCAAGATTGTAATGGAATATTTGTGTATTTTTCTTTTCCTACTAGAAATCTAGACTAGTCCTACACTGTAAATTCCCCATTAGTCTTGATTTCCTTAAGGATAGAGACTATGATTATTTTACTTTGCATTTCAAGTACCAGAGAAGACCAAATTCAGAGTAAGTGCATAATGAAGTTTCTCACACCTCCCTACTCTAATTGTTGTCCAGAGGCCAGGATTATTGGCATCACTGGAAAGTTATTGGAAATGCAGGATCTAAGATTACCTACAGGACTACTGGTTCCAAATTGGCACTTTATCAAGATCTCTAAATGGTTCATGTACACATTAAAGTATAGGATGAAGTGATACAGAACCCTTGTCTATCCTTTCTATTTATTCTTTCCTAAGATAATCTCAGCTTTAGTAAAATAGTCTTCTCTGCCTCATAGACATTTACTCTGGGAAAACATTTATTTAAAAGAGAAGCTATATTTGTCTAAACTGTTGATGGCATAATTCTGTTGGAAATAGATTTGTTTATTCATAAGTCAATGAGTTAAAAGGGAAAATCTGCTGGAAGGAGAACTTCCGGTCAAGGTGTTATGATTTCAATAAGAGCAAAAACCCTTTTCTCATCTCTGGATGTTGTTGTATATTGGACCTTTAAAAGACTCAAGAAGTGTCTTAGCTTTTTTCTACTTGTCTGATAATGAATCCCAAAAAAGAAGAAAGATGAGGCCATGAAAAACAAAAGACAAATGGAAACAGAACCCTAACCTATTGTAACCGGGGCGGCATTGGTGAAACTCTTGATATCTGAGATAAAACAAAGAAACAAATTGAAACAAAGCAACAACACAAACTTACATGTTTAAGTAAACTAAAGTGGAAATTATTCTTTTTTAATCGTTATTTTTTTTTTTAATGTTGCAGCTGAGGGGATTCTATCCCATACAAGTTTTGAAAGAATGAATGAATGACAGGAAATGAAAATATAAGTTCTGTTGCTGGGTAGGGAAAGAAAATAACCATCATTAGTTTTATAGTCATGGTTGCATATTTTTCTCTGCTCAAGTGTTGGTTTCGTATTTATTTTCCTGTATTAAAATTCAACACAGTTATTTTTCCTACAAATACGTATTACTTCTAAATAAAATCAAATATTCTGTCACAAGAAAAAAAATTGAACATATTTATCATTGAAATGTTTGGACAATTCAATGAGAAAACAAAAGTAGTTAAGTTTGTTATTTGTCTTAAAACAATGGCTATCCTAAATAATATTTTACTTTTTAACCAGAAATATTTACATCAGTTAAATTGTCTAAGAAGCCTTCTTTACTCACATAGATATGTACCTCTTGAATTATCTTTATACATGGGTACAATGGTGAGATGAATTTCATGTACTTTTAAGAAGTAATATAGGATAGAATTTGAGACATTATCATCATTGTCATTATTATTTTTGTATTAGTTGGCCTTCATTGTGTACATTAAACGCTAGGCACTATTCTCCGTGCTTTACAAGGGTTGACATATTTAAACCTTACAACAGCTCTATGAGCTGGGTACACAACAATTATTGCTCCATTTTTTGGATTAAGATGTCTCAACTTTGGCACTACTGATATTTTGGGCTGGATAATTATTTACTGTGGGAGGTGCTACTATGTACTGTAGGATATTTGGCAGCATTACTTGCCTCTGCCTTCTAGATGGGTTGAAAACCACTTTTATAGATTAGGAGAATCAAGCATAGAAAGTATGCAACCCAAATTTCCCATTAGGACTACTGTGCTCATTCCCTCAGCTGCTATATGTTTTGGAGCCATCAGATGAGTCTGTCCTTGGGAATTGTTTATATATGACCTATCACAGAGTTAGACATATAATAAGTGGTAGAGTCAGGATCCAATCTCATGCTGGATCAAGTTTCCATGCTCTTAGCCATTATGTCATGTTGCCTGTCTTATACTTATCACTAATGGAAAGAAGACAGCAAGCAGAAATGAAAAGCTATTCGTTTTACTCTTGTCATTTCCTCTGCCTAAAATGCCTTGACTTCCCTACATGTGTTTGATTGATCCCATTAATTAACCTCTCCTCGTCT
>NW_012105365.1:7045052-7050001 GCF_000951045.1 Mandrillus leucophaeus
GGCACTACTGATATTTTGGGCTGGATAATTATTTACTGTGGGAGGTGCTACTATGTACTGTAGGATATTTAGCAGCATTACTTGCCTCTGCCTTCTAGATGGGTTGAAAACCACTTTTATAGATTAGGAGAATCAAGCATAGAAAGTATGTAAACCAAATTTCCCATTAGGACTACTGTGCTCATTCCCTCAGCTGCTATATGTTTTGGAGCCATCAGATGAGTCTGTCCTTGGGAATTGTTTACATATGACCTATCACAGAGTTAGACATATAATAAGTGGTAGAGTCAGGATCCAATCTCATGCTGGATCAAGTTTCCATGCTCTTAGCCATTATGCCATGTTGCCTGTCTTATACTTATTACTAATGGAAAGAAGACAGCAAGCAGAAATGAAAAGCTATTCGTTTTACTCTTGTCATTTCCTCTGCCTACAATGCCTTGACTTCCCTACATGTGTTTGATTGATCCCATTAATTAACCTCTCCTCGTCTCATCTTAAATATGCCAGCTGCGATTTCCTGTTATCTGTAGGCTATTTCACCTACTACCAAGCCAAGCAGAATATCAGGATATCTTACTTCATAAATCAGGGAGGGTTAGAGATAGATGTAGCTGCTCCTTGCCTAAATGTCAATGTCCTGAATTTTAAACTCTGTGATGATTCACCTCAGATGAGAACTTTATCCATTAACCTTTCCTTTAATTTCAAGAAGCTTCCCTTTCTCCTTCCTCTAAACAAAATGCTCATCTTCCCTATCTTTAAAGTTCACATAAATAAATGTAAAATAAATGAACAGAAACACTAAAAATCACTGAGTTTTCTTCTCTTTAAAAGATATCTTCTCTTCCTGTTTATCATCACACTTCTTGAAAATGTTGCCAATGATTGCTATACTATGTAGGTACTGGTCATCCCATTAAAATCTGACTTCTTCCTTATTTTCACTTGTTAGGAACAGTGTTTGTCATTGGAAACCAAAACCTTATTGACTTATTTCCAGATCAATTACTTTGCCACCTCTCTAAAAATGTGATAGGGATGAACAAACACTCCATTTTGACACTCTCATCTTCCATGGCCTATGAGAGTCCAGTGTCTCCTTTCAATCTGACTCAGCTGAATGCTTTTTAAAATAAGCCTATTTTTTCACTAATTTCTCTGTGCATTGAGGATGTTAGTGTGCACAGCCTGTATTCTTATGCCAGGTCTTCATCTTGAGTCCTGTCTTCTGTGCTGCCATGGCTGAAACAACCATACATATGCATGTGACTTCAGAAATCTGTATTTTTTTTTAGCCTCAGCTCTACTTTTGAGTTCTGCAAGGAGCTAACGGTTCTACAAGAAGCTTCCACTAAAAATCAAACACTGAATTAAATGCTCTAAGAATATCAAATAACTTAATTCACACAACAATTCTATAAGGTAGGTACAATTATTCTCTCTGTACTTCCAGTGCCAGTCAGAGTGACTATCATGTGGGAGCTGTTGAATAATGCCTGAATTAAATGATTCTCACCTAAATCGTCTTTACAGCAATATCTTCAGAGACCATCCTCCATTAAAATACCACCACAAGGACATTAAGCTGAGTGCTATTCCAGAATAAAAAGCCTGTACTTTTGAACTTTTACGCCTTTGTATATGCTGTTGCCTTGACTTGGAATGCCACTATTTGTTGACCATCCAGTTATTTTTTAAGATCCAAATTGTTTCTGTGATGTTTTCCCCTAAATTCCACTTTTTTTTTCACCACCACCCCTTGCATCTTTGCTACAGAGAGTTATTCTTTTCAAACTGTCCTATCTCCAAATTTCTGTGTGTATGTGTATGTATACACACACACATATATACACACATACATATATATACACACATATATATACACACACACATACATATACATATATACACATATATACACACATACATATACATATATATATGTATGTGTGTGTGTATATACATACACACACATACACGCATATATACATATATATAAATAAAGTTCTGGGATACATGTGCAGAACATGCAGGTTTGTTACATAGTTATACATGTGCCATGGTGGTCTGCTGCACCTATCAACCCGTCATCTAGGTTGTAAGCCCCACATGCAGTAGGTATTGGTCCTAATGCTCTCTCTTTCCTTGCCCCCCTCCCCACAATAGGCCCTAGTATGTGATGTTCCCCTCCTTGTGTCCATGTGTTCTCATTGTTCAACTCCCACTTATGAGTGAGAACATGTGGTGTTTGGTTTTCATTCCCGTGTTAGTTTGCTGAGAATTGTGGCTTCCAGCTTCATGCTATATGTATTCATAAAAGCATACATAAGCTCTGTTTTGAATTGTGTCTTCTTTAATTCTTTCTTCTACAACTCTGCACAGTTTTTATCTAGCATGTTTTTAGCATGAGGCAAATATTCAACTAAATATTATTTCAATTTAATTAAAATCAAATAATTATCTAAAGCAAATACCTACTTTTATGTGTCTTATTGTTCTATGTGTATATATTCTCTGTGCATTGAGGTACCTCTATTACCAGTTTGTAACCTGATTTATCAGTGTCCATTAGTTAGACATAGTACTTGTAGAATAAATGTATGAATGAATGACCCACATCACTCCAAATGTATAAGTTGTTGATTTTATTATTCAATGATTATTTTATATTAAACATTTAATTATCGAATTAGTTGAAAGTGGAATCTGAGTAGGAAACTTGAACCCAGAGGTACAAGCCTAAAGGCATTAAAAGCTTATTTAAACATTTATCTCACTATCTATTAATTGAAGGATTTTAAATTACTAACGAAGATCACAAATAGTCATTATCATGTGTAACAGGGCTAGCGTTGAGATACTACAAAATTCAGTCTTGATTTAACAGGATTCAACCTTTACATGGAAAGATTCATGCTTTTGATTAAGAACGAATTCAAACATTATTCAGAGACAATTATGTCAGGCCTAAATATAACTCATCTGTATGTCCTTTTGGAATTTAGGTGCTTGAAGTAAAATCTTGACATAAGTAATAGGAGCAGAATTCCCAAATGATAGATACTTTAGTATCATAATAAGTAGAGTTGTATTAAGAAGGAATTAGAAAATATGCAAATTTCTTTACACGTATGTGTACTTTAAAAAGTCTTAATAAAATTAGATATTTAAATCAGAGTAAGAAAATTTTAATTTTTAGTAAAGGGAAGAAGATACATAACAATATTTTTGTCTATGATAAGGTCTATAATGGAATTACAAAGATACATAAGTATTTCTTAAAATTAGAAAATATATTCACTTAGAAGTTTATAATTATTTGTAGTATACTGCAATAGTATTTGTAGATTTGTTCTTAAAGATATTGTGAAAAAGGGATCACAAGTTTGACAAAGGGAGATATTGCAAAACGATATTTATCATGTTTATTTAAACATAGTATAGGATAGGGTGACCTGGTCTCCCACTTTGTAAGGACAAATTCTTGGTACAGTTCAACAGTATCAAGTTGATCAAGCTTGAAAAGGCTATCTCATGTTGATTAAAATCAAAAGTGACATATATAAGTTACAATGCCAATTTATTTTCTTACAATAGAAATATAACTGCCATAGCAAATTTCCTTTAGGCAAGCTACATGAGAAGACTATTATCAGAAGATTGCTGGTTGAATATCGAACCAGAACTGGTGTTAGAGAGGCTGCGATACAGCTGAGCAGTTATATCATTTGAATATTTAATGCCCACAGGCTAAAACACCAAATGTATCCATTTTCTCAATAGATTTACTTTTTTATTCCATATGAGGGTTCAGTAATTGGTTCAAGGCAATCTCTTCCTTGCTTAATGATGGATGACCACTGCCAAAATGCCTCCTTTTTTCTTTGTATACATTTCTGACAATTTTTTTTCCAGTTGGAACATTTTTAAATTTAGCAGGTAATTTATTGATCCATTTACTGTCAAGTTCTTTTTGCTGGCAAGTGATTCTGTTCTCATGTATTTGTGTATCTCTAATCTTACATACGCTGTGTTGAATTTGGAATTTAACTGCCAAAGTGAAATCTTATTCTCATGTCCCACTTCTTGATGGAGACATTTTTGCCCTCTCCATGCCCTCATGAAGCCAATGAAAGCATAAGATTAGATTTATAGAAACACACATACACACACACTACTCTTATTATTATCGTAGGCTGCATTTCTACTGCCATCATTTTGTAGACCAATAATGGTTAATGAGATAGTATTTCTAAAATTTCCCCGGTTTCTGTTTCAGATAATGATTTTTATTTGGCAATATGGAAAATCTTTATTTAATGTTGGCATTACATTTGAACTGTTACTTACATGTAGAAGAAGTACTCAGTGACATTTACAAGGTGACTCTGTATGTGGCAATTAAGTGGTTGATTAAAAATAACATTTTTACATGTAACCAAATATTCAACAAATTATTTTGAATAAAAGATTATAAATGAATTCAGAAATAAATTGTAATTGGTTTACCTTGTATTTCAACAAATTGTTGAACAGTTCAATCATTTCAAAATACATCTTAATGTTGATCTTTATACCTTACATATCTCTAAATAGAAATGCTGAAGGAATATATTCACAGTAGGCAGAGTCTTCTGAGAATTAAAACTCTGTCAGTGTATAAGGCTGTGTATAAGGCTGGCATTAAATGTATGTGTGCATCCCTTTTTCTTGCATTATATTAATTTGCTTTTTAAAAAACAACTATGTTGTGGTTTATGTTTGGGATTTGTATTTTCAGTCTTTAATGAAACTAATTCTGAAATACAAAAATAATTTTTCCTAAAATAAGCAAAAATAATTTTTGAAATTCAATTAAAATAATGTTTTGAAATTTTTTCCACAAGAATTTAACTTTAATTCTGGCCATGATCACTTTATTTTGCTAAACTTTGTTGAGGATCTCA
>NW_012105365.1:7051381-7053603 GCF_000951045.1 Mandrillus leucophaeus
ACACGGTGAAACCCTGTCTCTACTAAAAATACAAAAAAAAATCAGCCAGGCGTGGTGGTGGGCGCGTGTAGTCCCAGCTACTCGGGAGGCTGAGGTAAGAGAATGGCATGAACCCGAGAGGTGGAGCTTGCAATGAGCCAAGATCACACCACTGCACTCCAGCCCTGGTGACAGAGTGAGACTCCGTCTCAAAAAAAAAAATAATGAAAAAGGAAAAGGAAAAGGAAAAAAAATTACATAACAAAAGAGGTCAAAGGGCACTGATTGGCTTTTGTATATCTACAACACAGATTCTAACATAACTTTACATTTGCTAAAAGACACCAATTGAACTCACAGAGCTTCATAGACCTAATACTGGGTCTCAAATGTAGTTATACCAAGGGATTCCACTAAATTTACACAAAATACCCTCTATAATTTTAGCAAAATAACTAAATATAAAATAGAGGAAAAATAGGTATGCTTCATTTTAACTATCCTCTTGCCTAAATTTCCCGTTGTTATAGTACTCATTACCCTAAAACATTTCATAGTGGGCATAGATACACTGATGCAATGAGTAAAAAATGAAAAACACACTTTTGGCACTTGCAAATTGACTGGATGAAATGGAATCCCATAAATCCCCAGTTAAAACAGCTAAAATGGCCCAATGTAAGTTAAAACAGGTCCCTCAAGGATTAAAACTTATTACATAAGACCTAACTAGAGATAATTATGCCCACTACCTTTTTGTTTCATAGCCCAATTATACCTTTTATTAAACCTGGAAAGAATAAATGCACCCCAAGGTGAATTATTGTCGAGGCTTTAGTAACTTATTCTTGTGCTTCTTAATAGGTCTTTGAACAATCTGTGATAGCTGTAAGTTGCCCATAGGCTTCTGATAGCAAAATATTGCCCTTCTTGGCTCCAGCCTGTATATCATTAGAATGAAAATTACTGGCTGCTTTCTGTATTCTTCTGGAAATAGAGCCTATCATATATCCTGAGTCTGTGACTCTTCATAGCCAGCTGCCTATTATGCCTTCAGCAATGAAAGTAACACACCACAAGCTCTACATAGCTACTGAGGCCCCCTTGATAAAAGGTGGAGCCAAACCTGGGCCCCTCCGGTATATTCCATCTGTGGGAGGGGATGACCTCTCTGTCCTCAGTCTATTGCCAGATGCAATAGACAGGATGCTGGGAGAGGTCATCCCCTCAAAAGGCCCCTTGGCTACCTGTGCCTGGGACTCCCTTGGAATTAACTGAATGAAAAGTAATAGGAATTGTAGACTGTACAGATGTTGTTTCCAGCATCATTGGTGAAGGCGGTGAGTGGAACATTGCTGTTTTCTGTCTCTTAACCAGGATGTCTATGATAAAGGATTGGATGCCAGTGACCAAACTTCAGACAGTCATTGTAGGACTGGATATCCTGATCAGCAAATACCCCATCTGCACATTTTTAGAAACTCTTCGGCCATTGCCTAAGAGTTGCCCCCTTTGTGGAAATCTCTTGTCTTACAAAAACAAAAAACATAAATCAAGATCACACATAACACTACATATACTAAAGCCACAACACAAGGTCTCACCAGGACACTCTTTATTCCCTTTGGAATTGGAGACATTACTGATTATGACCAAGACACATATTTCACTTCTGAAAGTACACATTGCTGGGCTTTTGAAAGACTTTCACTAAAACTTTCATTTTCCTGATAGGTCCCAGGCAGCTGGTTTAGTTCACAGTCCAACTGAGCTCCTCAAACGATGTCTATTTAAATTATGAAATGGTAAGTGGAGACATAAATGGGTCTTTGTTTTGCCCCAGGTCTTAATCTTTCTCAAGACCTCTTAGCCAACAATACCTCACACCAACTCAAAACAAATAAACACCAACAACAAACCTCAAAAAACCTTTTCATGTCTTTTTAATATATTTAAAATAGACTATGTCTAACTTCCATGTAAAGACTCTTTACATACTAGGTCCTTTAATAATGCCTCCCCAAATTATCTCATGTGCTAGGAACCTACTCATCTGTTAGGGGAATCATTTGAGGCTGCATTGCTACCACCCAAATAATCTTCTTCAATATTCAGGTTAAGAAGAGGATAATTAATCTGGACTGTCCCTCTGATGGTCTAATTTAATTTAGTAAATTGAAATTAGCATTGCAATGATATAGTTTGGCTATTGATTCCTGCTCAAATCTCATGTTGAATTGTAA
>NW_012105365.1:7059963-7061309 GCF_000951045.1 Mandrillus leucophaeus
GACTTTATTTGGCTCTAAAATTTAAAGAAACATAGGGTCCAGGCTCATTGTACTCTCACTTAAGGAACATGTGTGTAACATATCTAGTATTGTGCCAATTCTAAGTCACTTATTTGAAGAGAATGTCAGGTTGGAATGTGAAGGGGTTTTGCTATAAGAGGAAAGTAAATAAGGATTACAAAATGGCCTAGATCTTGGCTTAAACAGTCCATAATTGTAAATTTTTATTACCATTATTATTACTATTATTAAGAAATTGGGGTTTCACATGAATAATGGAGATGAGTGGGAAAATGTAACTGTCAATATAGTGAACAAATAATGAATTGACTAACTGTTAATCACAGTCAAACATGATTTCTAAGTCTTAAAAATCTACCAAAGAAGACATGTTATTTCAGACTTCTGGTGGAATTTTCCAATGCATGATACCCACTACTTTATGTAAATTCAATAGATCATATCTTCCATGAGAAAACCAAAGTAGGCTCTTTCTGACATATTTTTAATTAAAACTACAGATACTTAATTTTCAACCTGTTTTCTTTGCTCCTGCATTAACTTGCTGGATGCCCGTGATTATCATGCTCCCCAAACCTCAAGAGTATTGTAGGTTTCACCACTGGAGGCCAGCACTTTGTTGTTTAATTCAAAGGGGCAAGGGATGACAAATATTTCATTCCTGCACCCTCCCCTACTCTCCACCTATTGAAGTTACCTAGTTGCTTATCTAATGCAAGAACCCTAGCCACCATGTTCAGGCCCCAGTAACTGCCACTGTATATCAACATGTGAAGGGACTGAAATTTCAGACAAGGAAGCTATCCAAGGAGAGGCTGCTATAGCACTCTAAGCGCTGACACTGATCCTCAGAGGTGGACTGAGAAGCCTTGGAACTAGAGATGGCTACCAAGGAGACAGGTCACAGGACCCGGTCCCCAACCCTTTTCCTGTAACTGCCTAGAAGATTGGCACTATGAGCTATCAGACGGAGATAAAAACTAAAAATCATAGCTTTGGGTGGCTAGGAGCCCAAAACAAAACAAAACAAAACAAAATAAACAAAAAGAAAGTTAAAAAAAAAATTTAAAAAACAAGATACAAAGGGAAGAAGTAAAAAAATACTTATAAATATCTTACTAAATTAAAATAAATATCCAAAATCTTACCCAATTGGACATTCAAAATTTATTTGTAAAAATTACATAACAGGCCGGGCGCGGTGGCTCACGCCTGTAATCCCAGCACTTTGGGACTCCAAGGCAGGCAGATCACAAGGTCAGGAGATTGAGACCATCCTGGCTAACACGGTGAAACCCTGTCTCTACTAAAAATACAAAAAAAAA
>NW_012105365.1:7062504-7097775 GCF_000951045.1 Mandrillus leucophaeus
GCCCCTCCGGTATATTCCATCTGTGGGAGGGGATGACCTCTCTGTCCTCAGTCTATTGCCAGATGCAATAGACAGGATGCTGGGAGAGGTCATCCCCTCAAAAGGCCCCTTGGCTACCTGTGCCTGGGACTCCCTTGGAATTAACTGAATGAAAAGTAATAGGAATTGTAGACTGTACAGATGTTGTTTCCAGCATCATTGGTGAAGGCGGTGAGTGGAACATTGCTGTTTTCTGTCTCTTAACCAGGATGTCTATGATAAAGGATTGGATGCCAGTGACCAAACTTCAGACAGTCATTGTAGGACTGGATATCCTGATCAGCAAATACCCCATCTGCACATTTTTAGAAACTCTTCGGCCATTGCCTAAGAGTTGCCCCCTTTGTGGAAATCTCTTGTCTTACAAAAACAAAAAACATAAATCAAGATCACACATAACACTACATATACTAAAGCCACAACACAAGGTCTCACCAGGACACTCTTTATTCCCTTTGGAATTGGAGACATTACTGATTATGACCAAGACACATATTTCACTTCTGAAAGTACACATTGCTGGGCTTTTGAAAGACTTTCACTAAAACTTTCATTTTCCTGATAGGTCCCAGGCAGCTGGTTTAGTTCACAGTCCAACTGAGCTCCTCAAACGATGTCTATTTAAATTATGAAATGGTAAGTGGAGACATAAATGGGTCTTTGTTTTGCCCCAGGTCTTAATCTTTCTCAAGACCTCTTAGCCAACAATACCTCACACCAACTCAAAACAAATAAACACCAACAACAAACCTCAAAAAACCTTTTCATGTCTTTTTAATATATTTAAAATAGACTATGTCTAACTTCCATGTAAAGACTCTTTACATACTAGGTCCTTTAATAATGCCTCCCCAAATTATCTCATGTGCTAGGAACCTACTCATCTGTTAGGGGAATCATTTGAGGCTGCATTGCTACCACCCAAATAATCTTCTTCAATATTCAGGTTAAGAAGAGGATAATTAATCTGGACTGTCCCTCTGATGGTCTAATTTAATTTAGTAAATTGAAATTAGCATTGCAATGATATAGTTTGGCTATTGATTCCTGCTCAAATCTCATGTTGAATTGTAATATTTAATGTAAAAGTGGGGCCTGGTGGGAGGTGTTTGGATCATGGGCCCTCATGGCTTGCTGCTGTCTTCGTGGTAGTGAGTTCTTGAGAGATCTGGACATTTAAAAGTGTGTGGCACTTCCCCTCCCACACTCTCTCTTGTTTGTTCCTGTTTTTGCATGCAGACTTTATAAGAAGCACTATGCAGAACTGTGAGCCAATTAAATCTCTCTCTCTCTCTCTCTCTCTCTTCTTTTATTTTTATTTTTTTTATTTTTTGAGACGGAGTCTTGATCTGCTGGAGCAAGGCTGGAGTGCAATGGTGTGATCTCGGCTCACTGATATCCCCACCTCCCAGGTTCAAGCAATTCTCCTGCCTCAGTCTTCTGAGTAGCCGGGATTACAGGCGAGTGCCACCATACCCGAATAATTTTTGTAGTTGTAGTAGAGGTGGGGGTTTCACCATGTTGACTAGGCTGGTTTAGAACTTCTGACCTCAGGTGATCTGCCTGCCTCGGCCTCCCAAAGTGTGGGATTACAGGCGTGAGCCACCGCGCCTGGCCTTCTCTCTCTGTTTTTTGTTTGTTTGTTTGTTTAATATATATATTTTTAATACATTACCCAGTCTCAGGTATTTACTTATAGCAATGCGAGAATGGCCTGGGCTGGGCATGCACGGTGGTTCATGTGTGTAATCCCAACACCCGAGGTGGGTGGATCACTTGAGGACAGGAGTTTGAGACCAGCCTGACCAATACGGAAAAACTCCATCTCTACTAAAAATGCAAAAATTAGTCAGGCGTGGTGGTGCACACCTGTAATCCCAGCTACTCAGAAGGCTGAGACAGAAGAATCGCTTGAACCTGGAAGGTGGAGGTTTCAGTGAGCTGAGATCATGCCATTGCACTCCAGCCTGGGCAATAGAGCGAGACCCCGTCTCAAAAAAATAAACAAGAATGGCCTAACACATACACAGGATCTATCTGCACAAAACCCTTCTCATCACCTATTTGTGAAAATCCCACAGACAATAAGGGCTGCCAAAAATGGAGATTAAACAATTAACTCAGTAAATAAAATCACATTTGAAGATAATAATAGAATCAACACATTATCCCATAATTATAATACCAGAGAACCCCTCCTTGGTAATAATATATGCTGGAGAAGAATCACCATTAAATAACAAAAGCCTGTCAAGTACAATTGTGCACCAACTTGTTGACTATTCTTGTTAGTATTGGTCTGAATGCTTTCATTGCTTTGCAATCTGGAAGCTCAAACCTTCCAAGTAAGTCATTGTTTCAACCAAACAGGACAAATTCTGAGATTTAAAAGCTCAGCTGTGGCTAACACAAGCCCTTTATCATGAACACATTGCTAATTTGCCCTCGTCAACCACATTGACAACTGAAGAAAGGAGGAGACCATAGAAATTGGCTAAACTGGAGGGTCTGCCTACAGGATAATGCTGGAGCTCCAACAGTAGCTTTGGATGCTTTACTTGGCAAGCAATATAACACTCTATTAACCACACAGACCCAAATCAGGCCACATAATTTAAGACTATTTGCATGAAATAGATGAAAGACTATTATAAACCCCTTTCATCACCCATCTGGGAAAACTTTAAACTGTTGGGAGAGTTTAGATCTGGCCGTGTTTAATTGAGATGACTCTCTTGCCAGTCAGGTTCTGGTACTTTGATGCATTATGGCAGTATCACCTTTCCAGGTGGAGGTCTAGCTGCCAAGCCCAATGTTGTACTCATGTTCACCCGAGTGGTATACACTTGGGAAATATACTGCAGTCCCACATCTCAGATAATATTGTCCAAGTCCAGAAGCTCACTTCTAGAGATGAAATCACTTTAATGACATTGTTCCAATGTCATTGTTCCAACCCAAGACATTGTTCCAATGATATTGTTCCAATCCAAGATGCGTGTCAGAGGCAACTTTACTCTGAACACTAGACTAATGCCCCAGCAACACCCATGAGCAGTCTCTCCTAAAGCACTGACAGGTTGGACAGGGAACATGTGTTTATTTTATTCTGCTGATATTAGGGAGCTCGCTGTTTGCTCAACCAATGGCCTGGTGTATACCCTTATCCTTCCATTGCTAGAGAGAAATCTGGTAGATGCTTCGCTATCTGCGCTGTTCTGAAAATGAATGGAGATTATAACTTTTTCCAAGAAGCAACTATCTCATATTGGTAACACACTTCTAGGAAGAGGACCTTTCACTTCCAGGTGTAATCTCTTAAATCCCATCCAGCTTTCCACAACACTTCCCATGCTTTGTCTCTATGGGCAAAGAACCACACCCTCCCCTTAGCTATAAAACATATACCATTAATCTTTACATACACCTTACTAAACCATCAGTTAATACTCTCCAGTACTGTAACTGCTACACCTGCCACTTTGACCCCAAGAATATGCCAGGATATTATTGTAAAAAAAAAAAAAAAAAGGAACTC
The DNA here is from genome assembly GCF_000951045.1 of Mandrillus leucophaeus. Lineage (NCBI taxonomy): Eukaryota > Metazoa > Chordata > Mammalia > Primates > Cercopithecidae > Mandrillus > Mandrillus leucophaeus. The sequence continues at coordinate 7,066,082 of NW_012105365.1, forward strand.
CCACTTCTAGTGCACTTTTAATCTCCACCAAGATATTGTTAGATACCTCCAAATTTTTAGACTTATTTCCTTGGCTAAGGCCATATAAATGGGAAACTTGGTTACTGGCTGACCTACAAGAACGCCTTATTCCTCTACTTGCTTTCCACCTTTTTACTATCAAAATAAAAATGTTTAGAACAACTTCAGCCTGATCATCTAAAAATCTTCTTTACTATAAGGGCCACTCAAATGCCCCAAATAATCAAGCTCAAAACTGGGATTGAAACAACAATCAATCATATTGCGTTTTGATTTTTAAAAAATGCTATTTTCACCCAGTTTTTAGGTCCTGACTAGGGACAAATCACTTTTCCTTCTTGAGCAACTAATTAAATATATGCTCAGCCATTTTTCTTATCTGACTCTCCCATCTTGGGCCACTACACATCTACTTTCCCTAATCATCCTGTGGCCAGGTACAAGACATCTAGAGACAGTTTTATGTCTTGGTGTGCAGAATGTGATTCAAATCACCCAATCTACACTCACAAAACCTAGCCAATTATACTTGCTTTACATAAGCTGCCCCTACAGCTCTAGCTTGCTGCTTCCCTATCTCTGGGTACAACCCTATTCTTGGGTGTGACCCTGGCTGGCAGTCTTCTCTCTTAAGAGCTGTAGGTAACAAAGAGTTTTCTGCCTTTCAAAATAATCTTTAAATTTTATAACAATGTAGCCAGTAGAACATTCTCTGGTCCCTGTTAAGAATACAGAATTAATCTTTGACTGTGAGTGGGTGCACTAGGTCACATCTTCTAGCCAGCTAGAGTCACTCTGGATACTTTCCTACGCATCCTCACATTTCATTCATCATTCCTACAGACAGAAACCAATTGTGATCACTTGACTTTGAATCACATAAAAATTCCAAAATTCAATATAATTTGACCTACAAAATGGCAATTTCAATAACTTAGTTATATATGTATTCTAATATAGGGCACAGGGTGTGAAACGCCTACAAATAGTTGACTGCTTGTCTCTCCTCTCCCCTACTCCTACATGTTTCCCTATCTTTTTTATCAAATAGGAGTTAGTGAACAGGCTAATTATAGTGATAACTCTTCCCTAATAAGCTATCTTTCTATGGTTCAACGGTAATACCTGTGTGCTGTCCTCTCTCTGCAGTACACAAGCAAATAATGGTACACATCTACCAGGTGGTCCTGGCAACAAGGCCTCTGACCATATTTGCCTTCTCCTTCAAGCTATGGCTGTGAAGAATAATTTAAGATTATCTTAATTTAAGATTATCTTCTGTATTCACATGTGCCCATTGCTGGTTTTCATCAAGATACTTGGGTGTAATTCCTGGTAAAACAATCACAGTTGATGTTAAACAAGGCTCAGAGAATTAAATTAAAAAATAAAGAAACAAAACAAAACAAAACAAAACAAACAAACAAACAAACAAAAAAACCAGCAAGATTTAGAAAGCAAGCCATGTGGCAGAGATCATGTATTTTTGTTGAATCTTTGGAGCCAAAAACTTAGAAAGGTCAATATCAGTAGCAGCATCAGGCTAAGAGCATCTTGAGTTTTGGAACACATAGGAGTAGCAAGTTTAATCTCCTGTTAAGACATTTGGGTTGGTAATGTTTGGAGAGGGAAGGGAGGACAGTGTAGAAGTCCCTACTTTAGACTTAGCGCATAACAAATGTACTGCAATTCTTCTGTTCTTCTGTTATAAGAAGGTATTGCATTGCAGATTATTGAATGCTGATTCTGATATCAATTAGCATAAATACCTTGATTCCAAATTTTCTCTGCATTCCTGTTTCTTAATTCTTTTGGTAAGTTGGGATGATTTGCAGTGCTTGATTCAGGCAGTTTGGAAAGCTTTGTGAAATCTTATCATCATAGCTGCAAAACCTTTAATCTCCAAGAAAATCTTTAAAGAATAAGAAAACATTAATAGAATAATGGAATTAATTGACCTCACAGACAAATAAACATCTTCCAGAGACCTCAGAAACTAAACAGTAAGAGTGACTGAGAGCAGAAGAAAGAAGAGCAAGAGAAGAAGGTTGTGTAATGTGAACAAAAATTATACACACTCACATACACACTCCTCACTTTTTATTCTACAGAGAATTGCCATATAATCAAATTCAATTATTTTTCAACAAAACAATTTCAATGGGCACTTATCCAGAAAGCAATTTAATTCCTGGGAGTTCTGGTTCCATTCTCCTTCACTGGCCAAAATGCCCAGGGGAAGAGGTCTTCAGTCACACCTTTCTTAGGTAATCACTTAGGTAACCCCATTCTCACCAAGGATCAACTATTCTCACCAATGTTCCTGTCTGACATCCAGGCAAATTACAAGGGATGACCTTGAGGAGGCCCTTATAACAGCTATGAGATTTTATCACAAGAAGGTAGCTCTGAAGAAATAGTCCATATATGATCAATTAAATGAGAGGTAACTTAAAAAAGTTACAGGTGATTTCAAGTTTTCAAATTTGAGCATCCGACGTGACAAGAAAATAAAGGAGGATTACAGTTAATTTTTTTTTCACCATTTCCTCCAATGAATAATGGGAGTGAAAGTCAGATTGTAAGAGACTAAGATGTATAAAGCATAGCTGTGAGAAATTTGGCACTAAGCAGAAAGAAATAGAAGAGTATTAAGTGAATTTACTTATTTGTAGTGTGTGTGTGTGTGGAAACACATGTAAATTTTGTTATTCATAATAACATAAGGGAGAAATATTTGTCTACACGATGGCATATGAAGAAAAGGGTATTATAACCGCCCACTGGGTTCATTTTGCCTGCTGCCCAGATAGAGTCGATTTACCAAGACAGGGAAACTGCAATAGAGAAGAGTTTAATATATGTAGAGCCAGCTGAGTGGGAGACTGGGATTTTATTACTACCCATCAGCCTCCCCCAAAATTCAAAGGCTATTGTTTGTTAAGGATAGTTTGGCATACAGGGAGCTAGGAAATGGGTACTGCTGATTGGTTGAGGATGCAATCATAGGGTATAGAAAAGAGTCCTACTGTGTGAGTCCTCTCCTGGGTGGGGGCCACAGAGGACTCGCTGGTCCAGGTGGGGCCATGTGGTCATCAGAAATGAAAAAACAAAACAAAACAAAAAAACTGAAAGAACATCTCAAAAGGCCAATCTTAGATTCTTCAATAGTTATGCTATTTATAGGAGTAACGAGGAAAGTTGCAAAACTTGGGCTTCTGGAGTAATGGCTGGTAATCATTTAACTACACCTATATCTTAGAAGAATTCAGCCCCCTCTCACCTTCTTTTCATTAGTTTTACAAAGGTAGTTTAGTTTTGGAAAGGGCTATTATCATACTATAAACTATAAATTAAATTTTTCCCAAAGTTAGCTTGGCTTGTGCCTAGAAATGACCAAGGGTAGTTTGGAGGTTAAAGGCAAGTTTGACCAGGTGCTGTGTCTCACACCTGTAATCCCAGAACTTTAGGAAGCTGAGGTGGGAGGATCACTCAAGATCAGGAGTTTGAGACCAGCCTGGCCAACATGGCGAAACCCAGCCTCTACTAAAAAATACAAAAATTAGCTGAGTGTGGTGACACATGACACATGCCTGTAATCACAGCACTTTGAGAGGCCAAGGCAGGTGGATCACTTGAGGCCAGGAGTTAGAGACCAGCCTGGCCAACATGGCGAAACCCAGCCTCTACTAATACAAAAATTAGCCAGGCGTGCTGGCGGGCACCTGTAATCCCAGCTACTCGGGAGTCTGAGGCAGGAGAATCGCTTGAACCTGGGAGGCGGAGGTTGCAGTGAGCCGAGGTCGCACCACTGCACTCCAGCCTGGGTGACAGAGTGAAACTCTGTCTCAAAAAAAAAAAAAAAAAAAAGCAAGATGGAGCTGTTTAGGTCAGGTTTATTTTACTGTCATAAAGGTAATTTCAGTATGAAAATAGATAGAAAATGTCACACTGTAAAAAATATTAGATTAAGCTAAATCCAAGGAATCACCTGTGGATATGGTCTCCAGCTGGAAAATTTGGCATCAAATGTCTATTTCAGAGAGATTTCAAATAAAAAGGAATAGTACTTAAAAGATCAGTATTGGTAATTTGTGAGTTAAATGATTATTCCTGTGACTTATTCTTTTCCCAAGTATTGTGTTCACAGGGTTCCCTGCATATAAAATTATTGCTCCCTAAATTTCCAATCTCTCCCTGTGTATTTTGTGGAGTTTAAGTGCTAAAACATCACAGGATTTGAAACTGAATGTGGGTGTGTTACTAGGACTTGAGAACTCTAAACATTCTATTACTATACTGTGGCACTGTTTTCACTTTTACAACCATATTACGTTCTTCAAAAATTAAACAAACAAACAAACAAACAAAAACCATGGAGCTACATTGGGTTTTAACAAATAAACAATGTAGTCCCAATTATATTATTCCCTTACTTAAAGCCATTCAGTAATTATTCATGGCCTTTAAGGGATGTAAAATCATCAGCTTAGAATAGCAGCTTTCTTCCCCTCCAGTGAATGCATGATATGCTTTCCCTCTTGAACTTCATGTTTCAGCCCTATAGTTACAAGTGGTATTCCCTGAACCCAGACCCCTTTGTGCATATGCCCTTCACACTGTCTTTTCTTTCCCTTCCACCTCCACCTCTGTATCTCAGTGAACCTCCAGTTCCCCAGATCTCCACACAGCACACACACATTTGACGGGATAATAACTGCTCATCATTTCAGACTCAGGCCTGTTACTTACTTCTTCTAGGAAGTTCCACCTGAACTGCACTCCCAAAACATTCTTAGATTCTTGTTTTCTAGGCACTGACTGTAGTCTATTTTAATGATATACTTACTTGCCTGTTACTTGTTAACCAGAAAATAGGCCCCTTGAGATCACCCTTTGTCTTTTTATATAACAAGACTACCACGTATGTCACATAATAGGTGAACAATAAATGCTTATTAATTATATACCTCTTTCTTACATATAAACTCTACAGCCTTTGTTTTTGAAATAGCAACCCAAAGAGACAGAAACATATTTCTTACTACTTGTTTTTGATAGTTTATGTTAATATATAGAATAAATAGCCTTCATAATGAAAATAAAAAACAACAGCAATTTAAGTAAAACACAATAAAATAGGAAGAGAAAATTCAATCTTCTAGTGTCAGCAAACAAATTTCTCAAAATGATTCTTTTTTTGACCCCATAGATAACATCAAATTCATTTGTAGTTTTGTTATACTTATTTGGTTCAGGGTATTGTCAGTTTCAGTGTTTCAAGAGAACAAAAGTCCTTGAGGCCTGATTTGGTTAGGCTTTGTGTTCCTACCCAAATCTCATCTTGAATTATAATCTCCATAATCCCCACTTCTCAAGGGAGAAACCAAGTGGAGGTAACTGGATCATGGAGGCAGTTTTCTCCATGTTGTTACTGTGATAGTGAATGACTTCTCAGAAGATCTGACGGTTTTATAAGTGTTTGATAGGTCCTCCTGTGTTCACCACCTTCCTATTGCCTTGCTTCCTCTTTGTCTTCCACCATGACTGTACATTTCCTGAGGTCTTCCCAGCCATGAGGAACTGTGATTCAATTAAACCTCTTTTCTTTATAAATTACCCAGTCTTGGGTATGTCTTTATAGGTGTGAGAATGAACTAATATAGTATATTGGTACCTCAGAGTTTGGGGTACTGCTATAAGGATACCCAAAAATGTGGAAGCAATTTTGGAACTGGGTAATAAGCAGAGGTTGGAACAGTTTGGAGGGCTCAGAAGACAGGAAGATGTGAGAAAGTTTGGAACTTCCTAGAGACTTAGAGGGCTCAGAAGACAGGACGATGTGGGAAAGCTTGGAACTTCCTTGAGACTTGTCGAAGGCTTTGACCAAAATGCTGATAGTGGTATGGACAATGAAGTCCAGGCTGATGTGGTCTCAGAGGGAGATGAGGAACTTGTTGGGAACTGAAGTAAAGGTGAATCTTGCTGTGTTTTAGCAGGATTTTGGACTTACATTAGACCTGTAGCAATTTTGTTTTGACTAATTTTTCCCATTTGGAACAGGAACATTTTACACAATGTCTGTACTCCCACGGTATTTTGGAAGAAACTAACTTGCTTCTGATTCTACAGGCTTCTAGGTAGAAGGGACTTGCCTTGTCTCAAATGAGACTTTGGAGTTGGACTTTTGGGTCAGTGTTGGAATGAATTAAGACTTTGGGGGACTGTTAGGAAGGCATGATTGGTTTTGAAATGTGAAAGGCACATGAGATTTGGGAGAGGCTAGGGGCAGAATGATAGATTTAGGCTTTGTGTCTCCACCCAAGTCTCATCTTGAATTATAATCCCTGTAATCCCCACATGTCAAGGCAGAGACCAAGTGGAGGTAATTGAATCATGGGGACAGTTTCCCCCATGTTGTTCTTGTGATAGTGAGTTCTCACAAGAGCTGATTGTTTTATAAGTGTTCATTTGTTCCTTCAATGTTCATTTTCCTTCCTACCACCTTATAAAGAAGGTGCCTTGATTTCCCTTTGCCTTCTGCTATGATTGTAAGTGTCCTGAGACCTTCCTATTTTTTTATTATAATTTGACTCCTAATTTGCCCCCACTAATTTCCCCACATATATATATACACACACATATATGTATTCCCCATAAATATTTATATTTATATTTATATCTATCTATCTACAAAATGCTTCAGGCTCAATAAAACCTGGATCACCACAATGAAGAAATGATATACTTCTGTGAAAAATATTACTCTTAAATATGCTAAAATTTTGAAATCAGGTAGTTAATAAGCAGTTAAATATTATAAATCTTTGAGAAATTAGTGTCTAGTATGAAATAGCTGTTTATTTTTAAAAATATGTTAATTAGGACAAATTAAAAACTTTATGTAAAATGATTCAACAATCTGCCAACAGAAGTAGAAAGATCTACAATAAATATATATAAATAGTAAGCATAAAATGAGTCATATTAGTAGAGACTGATGCTTACAGGAACATACTTGTTTTAAAAAAGTACTAATGTATCTAGTTTATATTTCTTTCTTTAGTTAAATTTCTTTTATACTGTTTTAAAAACTCTTTGTGTTTCAATGTCTCAATGCAAGAGAAATTACTGTGTCCCCTACTTTGAAATCACACCTCAGGTGACACATTTCCTATAGGAATGGCAATCCTTTTTCAATGACAACTCTGCATTCGCTTAGGGCATTTCTTTGCTTACTTTCCACTCCTCAACTACAATATAAGATCATCCTGCAGAAAGGCAAATATAGGTAATATCTTTCTACCAGCTTTCTACATACTAATTGAAAACAGTGGTCTTTTTATCAAAGAAAGAAAACTATACAATTTAAAATAATAATTTAAATAAAAACTTTTATGCTTAGCTATAATAGAGACCCATGTAGAATATTATTTGTAATCATGACAAAATGATGCTTTCATGTTAGATTGAAACAACATCTGTTTTCTGTAACCATTTTGGAAGCTGAGTTAATAAAGTACCTAAATGTGTTTTTAATTACATTTATTATGTTTGGCAAAGATTAATGTTTTTTGTTTTTTGGTTTTTGGTTTTTTTTTTACCATTCTGGAGATTGATACATAAAATTTCCAAATAATACAAATATCATTTATAATTAAGTTATAATCTTCAAAAATAACACATATACACACACTCAAAACCCATCATAAATTTTAGAAATGTGAAGATGCTTTCTACTGCCTTTTTAAATATCTAAAGGTTTTCTTTTTAATATATATTTAAAACAATTTGAACTATCTCTGAAGTTAATAACTTGCACTGAAGATTATAACACAAATTATTAATTCAAAGAGGAAAAATAGTCTACCTTATTGATAAGTAACAAGGTTCATTATTAAAACTATATGTAAATAGAAATTGTTTTTGCTAAATTGAGAGCAGGTTTAGAAAAATGCAATCAATAACCTATTGTTTGAATGAAATCACTTAAGTTTATTCAAGAATAAACAAATTTATTTTAGAGATAAATTAGTTTAGCCTAACTAGAAAGGAATAAGATTTTCTTTGTATTTTCTCCTGATTGCCATCATAGAGTTGAATTATTCTTCCAATCTATTTCTATAGTGTTTACTTTTATACCAGTTGGCTCTAATTTGGATAAGTTCCAATCGATTGACATACATTTTTTAATTTCAAAATTTTAAATTTCTTATTATGAAAAATTTCAAAATTTTAAATTTCTTATTATGAAAAATTTCAAAGGCAGGATCAAATATATAAAACAGTATAATGAACGCTAATACCTCATCAAACAGTTTATGACACAAATATCAACTCTTCCCCAATGTCATTTCAGATACGTATCTGCCCACTCTTCCTTCATTATAGAAAAGCAAATTCCAGACATTATATCATTTTTTTCTGTATTGTAATAAGCATTTGAAAAGATACTCTCATTTCCCCCAGATGAACTCACAATAGCATTAACACACCCCAAACAAGGATATCAATAATTACTTCAATATTACCAAATAGCCATCAAGTTGTCACAAATGTTTCATTACTTTCTATAGTATTTATGTCAGAATACAATTAATGTCTCCTTTGTACTTGATGATATGTCTCTAAATTCTTTTTAACCTTTAGGTTCCTATTCCATCTTTTCTCTTTCTTTCTTTCTTTCTTTCTTTAATAGCAGGTGATTTTTTTCTGTTGCAATTTTATACTCTGAATTTGGAGTATTGCATCTCTGTGGTGCTATGTAATATTTTCCCCTCTATGTATCTCCTGTAAATTAATAGTCATATTTTACTTTCAAGTGTACTTTGGAAAAGTGTACTTTGAAAGTACACACTTTTTATGTACTTTCATCAAGAGGCATATAACATCTCCTTGTTTCACTTTCTGTGATCTTAGAAGTCACTGAAAATCACGGGCTTCATCTATTGATTCATTAGGAATGGTGATTATCCTTATTAGCTAACACTAATATGATAGCATAGACCAATTTGCTACTCAAGAGTTACAGGTCACATAGGAAAGGCAAAATACATGCTTAATTCTTTTCAATTACTTATCATTTTAAAAATTCATGAATTGGGTCCACGACATCCTTCAAGTTTGACCATTGTGTGTGTCATTATTTTTAAGCATTATTATGAATTAATGGATCATATTGTTTAGTGAAGAATTTACTTTACTGAAAGAGATGTCTGGTTTTTGCCTTCAGCTACTGGGAACTGATCTCCAAGTCCCTAAAATTTCCTGCCTGAGATGAGTGTCTTTTTTGCTGGGGTCTTTGACCACCAGGTAGTCTAACAATGTGAGATATGATGGGATATTTGAAACACACCAATGTTCTGGAGACTAACAGTATTGACAATAACCTGCAAGAGCGATTGTTGCAGATTAAAAAAGTTAAGGCACATGGGCAGTATGTGAATTAACTCCAGTGAAAACTGAGGTGAGCTTCCGTATTTGACAATACTCTACTGATTGTCACACACTGATGTCCTGGGAGGTTGAGACCCTGAGGAGGGCGGAAGCTTCTAGTTTGGACCACTTCCAGACTTCATCTACACTTCTCTCCATTTGTCTGGTTTTGATTTCTATCCTTCGGATGAAACTGTAATCATAAGGATAGCACTTTTGTAAGTTCTGTCAGTCTTTCCAACATGTGAGGGTGGTAACGAGAACCCCCAGCTTTGTAGCCAGCTGGTCAAAAGTAAGTGTGGAACTGCTGACCTCTGCAATTTCAGCTGGTTTCTGGAGTGAAGGCAGTCCTGTGGAGGACTGTTCCCTCTGACATTGCTATTTGGCAAACTCATTGCATGTATATTTGGTATGATTCAACCCATTGTAATTATTCTTATTGATCCACAGTTTGCCTCATCTTTGGGTAGTAGGAGTTTTTTCAAGTTGATTCCTCAATTTTGATAACTAGTATAATTTGATATCTTTCTTGAATCTGATCTAACAAGATATTAGAGACTCATCTTGTACATTCACTACTATAGAATTGGAGTGAGCAATTTGTTTAGCATGTCCTGGTACCTTATGGTGGAAAATGGGCAGAATGACTGTGATAAACAGGATTCTAAGACATTCTGCAAGATTCATTTATAGTGGAAAATGGGCATAATGACTGTGATAAAGAGGATTCCAAGATGTTCTCCAAGATTCACTCCCACCTTCCACCCCATGTACCCTCTCTACATAATCCCCAGAATCCTGAAAACAATGGGTTTTACTTGCATGATTAGATTTATTATCTGATGCAGTTGACCTTAAGATAGTGAGATTGTCCAGGTATCTCTAACTTAATCACGCAAGCCCTTTACAAGCAAAGAGTTTTCTCCATTTGGTTGCAGAAATGGACAAAAGAGAAATTCATAGCATAAGAAGAATTTGACATAAGGGAGATTCAACATGAGAGAGAGTCTCACACCCATGCAAGGGTCTGAGAGCATTCCCATGGGACTTACACCAGCCGATAGCCAACAAAGAGAGCAGAGGCCTGGGTCCTATGAATGCAAGGAACTGAATTTTACTAACAACCTACGGAGCTTAGCAGCAGATGTTTACTTTACTGAGACTCCAGATGAGAGACAGTCAAGGACCCTTTCATTTTATGAAAGGAGCAGATAATCTAAATACAATATGCAGACATTTGGCCCATGGAAATTTGAGAATAATAAATTTTTGATAGTTTAAGTTGTGTCATTTGTAGCAATTTGTTACACAGCAGAAAACGAACGAACAAACAAAGAAAAAAGCTAACATAATGCTTACCTGGACACAGGTAAACTTACTATGTTTTACTATAAGATTCATTCTTGTTTCTTAGCCTTTTCAGTGAACAGAGCTAGGGAAAGCATTTCTTTTTTCATAAGTTACAGTTGAGATTACTCTGATATGTCCATGCTAATCTCAAGAGTTTTACTTAACTGCACTTTTCTACTTCTATGTCTTTTTTTCTCTCATCGTAAAATTTCCACTTCTCATGACATATCAGTTTAATTTTTTTCTTTTGCATTATCCCTCAGTGCAAAGTCAATAGCCTCAAAGTACCAATAATATTACCAAACATATAACTACAGGGTAAGTTTTTGTTTTTCTTTGGTAGCTTTCTGTTTTTCTATTAGAGGATAAAAGAAAGTAGTCCATTAAGTATGTGAAGTCAAATTGTTGGATTTTAAACTTACCTGAAGTATTCTATCAAATTAATACACAAATTGATTTGTTGTATTTTGTTTTTTTTTAAAAATTGTCTTTTACATATTGAATTTTATTTTATAATTAAGCAAAATATTTGCACGTTTCTAAAGTCTTGTGGTACAAACAAGATATATTCAAATAAAACTAAGTGTTGTTCCAAACACATTCCACATGATTCTCTTTCTCCTTTTATAAGTAAAAATTTTGAAATATATGCTTTTTCCCCTTTGAAATATAAGAAAATATGTCCACACAGATAGGTATAGTGTGTGTATTTACATGTGTGTGCATATATGTGTATATATACAAATCATATACATTCTGATGTGCATTTAAATCAATTCTCCCCTGTACTAGTCTGTTCTCACACTGGCTTAAAGAACTACCTGAGTCTGGGTAATTTATGAAGAAAAGAGGTTTAATTGACTCACAGTTCTGCAGGCTGTACAGGAAGCATGGCTGGGGGGCCTCAGGAAACTTGCAATCATGGAGAAAGGGCAAAGGGGAAGGAAGCACATCTTCATATGGGAGCAAGGCAGACAGAGCAGGTAGAGAAAGCAAAGGGGGAAGTGCTATACACTTTTAAACTACCAGGTTTTGTGAGAACTCACTCACTATCATGAGAACAGCAAGGCGAAAATCCACCTCCATGATCCAGTCACCTCCTACCAGGTCCCTCCCCAAATATTGGGAACTGCAATTCAACATGAGATTTGGCTGGGGACACAGAGCCAAACCATATCATCCCCCTCTCCCTTCCTTGATAAGCACTGGAAAAGTATATATAATTTCTTCCACTTTGTTATTTTCTCTATTCTGGAGATTCTTTCATGGCAATATACAGAGATTTTCTTCATTTTATTTATACTTTTACATACTTTATGGTGTGCATGTTCCAAAGTTTATATTAGCAACACTTGGTTTCTTATTTTTTTCTTTTTTCATCTACATTTACGCTACTGCAGATATGAATAGCCTTGTCATGAATCCTTCTATATTTTTTTCCTGAGCAAAATAAGAAAATAGGAAGTGGAACTTCTGAGTCAAAGCTCAGATACATATGCAATTTTTCTTTTGTTGCCAACTGCTCTCTATATGGTTTTATTTTGGCATACTCTTACTGATAATTATAGAACATAATAAATATGAAAGCACAACCTAGTTTCTTTGCTACTTTGTATCTTCATATGATTCCTTCCTCTGGGACTTAAGAAAACTCATGTCTGTGGCCGGGCCCGGTGGCTCACGCCTGTAATCCCAGCACTTTGGGAGGCCGATGCGGGCGGATCACGAGGTCAGGAGATCGAGACCATCCTGGCGAACACGGTGAAACTCCGTCTCTACTGAAAATATAAAAAAATTAGCCGGGCGTGGTGGCGGGTGCCTGTAGTCCCAGCTTCTAGGGAGGCTGAGGCAGGAGAATGGCATTAACCCGGTAGGTGGCATTAACCCGGGAGGTGGCAGAGCTTGCAGTGAGCGGAGATCGCACCACTGCACTCCAGCCTGGGTGACAGAGCGAGACTACATCTCAAAAAAAAAAAAAAAAAAAAGAAAGAAAAAGAAAACTCATGTCCGAAACCATAGACTCAAAAAGAATAGGGCAAGAATATTGAATTACTATATAAAAGTTGATCTAAATAATAAATTGTTCAAATTACATGTATAATGCTAAATTATATGCATACATGTGGCAGAGAGTGCATATCTGGAAAGGATGCAACTGCATGAACTATTACGTCATAAACACTTGCTGATAGTTCCAAGAATTCCAGATACCATTTTCTTGAATGCATTATTAAGGCTTTAATGTTTGCTGAATATTCCATTTGCATTTTGCAATCAATTTTTATTGTTCTTTTTGTATTGGGGGCAACTATTCTCTGGCAATTATTTCCTAAGAAAACTTTCAAAAAGGCTTAATAAAAGGAAGCTTGGGAGGCTGAGACAGGCGGATCACGAGGTCAGAAGATCGAGACCATCCTGGCTAACAGGGTGAAACCCCGTCTCGACTAAAAAATACAAAAAAAAAAAAAACTAGCCGGGTGAGGTGGCGGGAGCCTGTAGTCTCAGCTACTCAGGAGGCTGAGGCGGGAGAATGGCGTAAACCCAGGAGGCGGAGCTTGCAGTGAGCTGAGATCGCGCCACTGCACTCCAGCCTGCGCGACAGAGCAAGACTCCGTCTCAAATAAATAAATAAATAAATAAATAAATAAATAAATAAATAAAAGGAAGCTATGGAAACTCATCTGATTCCAGATATGATGATGGAAGAGGGCCACCAGGAAACCCTCCCCAAAGAAAGGGTCAAATCAATCATCTGCCACCACGGCTGGTGGATGAGAAAGGTAAATGTCTGCTCTAAGAAGCAGACAACTGGACATACACATTTATAGCAGAAGGAAATCATCAAGAAGTGGAGGGTTGACCATGCTGGAGCAGATGATAAATGTGTGTGTCTAAATGGGGACTGCTCTTTGTCCTCACAGATGAATGAAGTCATGCTGGGAATTCCCTCTGCAGGGAACTGGCCTGATTGACATGCAGTTCCATAAGTGTACATGTTTGTCTCATTATGTTTTTCTGTAGTTTTAAAAATATTAATATAGTTATAATAAGTAAATGTTTTTAGATTGCAAAATGGACTCCCTAACTTTATATTAAATTCACACATGAAAAAAACTGAATCTGAAGAAAATAAATAAAATGCCATGGGGAAAAAATAAAGACACCTCACCTCCCCAATGTGAGCCGCAATCTCAGCACATTGGAAGGCCAAGGCGGGCAGATCACCTGCCTGAGGTCAGGAGATTGAGACCAGCCTGACCAACATGGTGAAACCCTGTCTCTACTAAACACACACACACAAAATTAGCCAGTCTTGGTGGTGGGCACCTGTAATCCCAGCTTACTCATGAGGCTGAAGCAGGAGAATCGCTTGAACCTGGAAGGTGGAGGTTGCAGTGAGCCAAGATTGAGCCATTGCCCTCCAGCCTGGGTGACAAGTGGAACTCCATCTCAAAAAACAGGCTTTAACATGTGCAATGGAAATAGAATGGAAGTTTTGCAATGTGGAACATTCTGAGACACTTCTTAAACATAATAAAGTCCTCTATGTAACAAAACCACAGTATTAAGAAAAGTAGTTCTATGTTTTTGTTTGTTTACTGGTTAAAATGTCTCTTAAGTTACAAATATATAACTTACTTTTTCCTAGAGTACTTCTAGACCTATGAATGATTTGAAGAATGTTTCAGTTTCTAGTGTGAAATTGATTATGATCAACAGAGTAAAGGGTACCAGAACTTTTTATAAAAGGCAGAAAGAGAAAAAGAGAAGTTAGAAAAAGCAACAACAAAACTCTGGGATGGGGAGAGTTTCTTTTTCAGTTTGAGAAGCTTCTCATTTTCTCATTTTCACTCTTCCTTTCAGCCAAACTTTGTTTTAGTCTATACTCAGTATTTTTTCTTCATTTTTTATCCACACCTCAGCTCTCACCCTTATCTGGCTTTTCCTTTTCTTTTTTTTTTGGCATTTATTTAATTATTCTTTTTTTCTGAAATGCTTCCCAAACTCGGAAACTTCTACAGTTTACCAATAATATCCTATTAACACTCTTCAATCATTTTGCTATCACAGATGTATTTTGCACTGTTTATATCTTCTCCCTTCTTAATACTTTCCAATCTATAATCAAGGGAACAATCCTCTTCTGGTCTCTCGTTCAGTCCTCAGACTTTAAACAGTGCTGCAATCCAGGTCTCTTTCTTCCATACACTCTTTTGTGTATGCATGGTTTCTCTGTGATTTGTCCACTACTCTATCTCATATACATGTATGATTCTACATAAACATGATTATCGAGTTTCTGAATTATATTCCTTATTGTTTCTGGGTACCTCTAATCAGATATCCCATAAGCCAATGACACTCAAAATATCCATCTTTCTACCTAATCTTTCCTATTCCATAATCTTTATCTCAGTTTATCATAGTCAATAACACAATCTCAAAACTTGAGTCCTTATTTCAGAATTTTATTCTCTCACATTCACCTCTAATCAATCATAGAATCCTGATATTTTTCCAATAAGCTTAATTGTCTACAAGTCTTTATCCTAAAACCTTCTCATCATTTTATGCCTATCCTTTTCAATAACCACTTAATCGTGACTCCATGACTCATGTATCAAACATTTGTTATATTGAATAATTTTTCATAGCCCCATGCCTTTACTAATATTTCCTAAGTGTAAATATTCATCTACTAGTCCTCTTTATTCTTCTAGCTTTTGTGTATGTTTCATTATTCAGCTGATTAATTCCCCAAGAACAAACTCCCCCGTCATTCTCTGTACGTATTTATCATAACAATGACTACAAAAAACATTAAACTTCTATGGTCATCTCTTTCCACAGCTATATTATAATTGCTTCAGTAATGGGGTGACATTCACAAATCCTAGCAAAGTCCATGATATATGTAATGTTCAGTAAACATGGGTTGGAGTATATCAAGAAGAGAGTGATCAAAGTTCTGCATTGACTGTGAAATTGGAACATGTAGGTTGGCTGAGAGAAATCACACAAAGACAATTAAGTAAATGGTATTACAATGATGAGAAAGGGTTATAAGTAATAGTAGAATGACAATTTATGTTGTTAAATTATACTCTTTCTCCTAGAGCAGTATTCCGTCACTGATTAGTTGCCACCATATTTGTGTGAGGTAAGCAGTAAACCATGTGTTGACATGATTTATCCATAAAATGCTCAAATTTGTTTATTCTTTAAGCATTTTTTGCCCTATTTACTTTACCCAATATATGTGTTATATTACCTATTAAGACATATTTACTCTATTGGAGACACCTAAGCAATATTTATGGGTTTTATGTTCCCTAATGTATGTTTCTGAAAATGGTATTTAAAAATCTGTATGATTCTACTTGTTATTATTCAACTCAAATTCAAATTTTAGTTAGGATAGGGAAACAGTATATAAGATCTAATATTGTAGTGAATTTAACACTTAAAGTTCAAGTTTGATTTATTGCTATAGAAATATGATTTCCCAGTTCAAAGAAGTAGCTTTCATAGTATTTCTGGAACACCAGAGACTTTCTATAAGTCTAGAGTATACTGATTGAAACCATACAGATAAGTTTTCTTTTTGAATTTTGATTAAATTTTTTGAAAAATTTATACTTTTATAAACCCAAAAAGCTCATTCTACTAAAAGATCCATAGGAAAAAATATGACTACATTTTTTTATATGCGGTAAGGCTACATATTTTGAAAGTTTCTTCTTTTTTTGCAACCTTCTTTCACCGTTAACTACCTTTAATATTCTAATATTCTGAAATACTTTATCTTAAAAGTAGAATATAAACATACATTAGGTTGGAACACAGGAAACTAAAATAGAACTATATTTAATTAGGACTGGGTAAAATAAAGTCAATAGAAAATGTTGCCTGAGCTAAGTGTTTATTTTTAGTTTGTAGACTCATTGATAGTGTTCAATAGCCACAGAGGGTTTAAGGGATCATATTTACTACACTTCTTTTTTTTTTTTCCTACATATTGCAGATTGGCACAGTTTAGAGAAAAATTGTTTGCAAGTTTTCTTGAAAATATTTCTATATGCAAAGCATTCAAAAATAACTTGAGCATTTTGTGGCAATCAGCACACTGCCAAATTTTCCTTCTTTCAGCTCTTCATTTCATAGGCCCTAATTATTTCCAATGCAAACAATTCTGATAATGTAAAGAATTAAAATTTACATGACAAATACACAATAGAAACAGATGACGTCTTTAAAGCAAAACATGTTTTACACTGAAAGTTCTCAAAATTAGAAATTTAAATACAAAATTATATATGTAAGTCTTGCCTAAAAAGTTTACATGGTTTTCCTTTGGGGAATTGTAAGAAAGAAAATCTGACAAGGCTCAGCTTAAATTTGGAAATTAGCTTCAGAAATGATATGAGTAGCAAAGAAGTATTTTTGGAGAATCATATAGGTGGCAAATACATACCTTCATTAAAAGTGTATTGAATATGTAAATTATTTCTTTTAAAAAATTATTTACATTATTTTGCATAATTTTCTGGTATTTTCCTTACAGTTCTCTTCCTACATACTTTTATGAGTTTCAATAAATTTAAGACTCATTTTTATTAAATTTAGATATTGGCATTTGTATTACAGCATTTTTCATACTGCATTAGAGCTTGCTATTAAACATCAGTTTCTTCCCTAAGATAACGCCTTTTTGAATAGAAATATTAGGTAATTACAACTTAAATAGCTTATGTCATTACAAGCTTATATTGTATAGAATTATGCTTTTTGAAAAATAAATGACCTTATAAACAAAGTCAGCACCAACTATTTATAATATCTGTTTTTAGGTTTATAAATATAAATCAAATTGAAAACAAACAACAAAAATAGAAATATTAAGTGAAATATTAATCAGTTTTCAACATTGTCAGCAGTGCCTAAAAAAAAGTACTCAATATTTGATGCTTACTGTACAATTTTTAAACTAAAAAATATACTGCAGGTGATGAATAGTCTTGCAATTGAAGTCATGAACTGTACTATTTCTATGAGTTTAAGAGTAGAGTTTTGTTCCTGTATATAAAATAAGCAAGAGAGAAGCAGAAACAACATAGATAATAAATTTAAATAAAAATTCTCTATAAATATTCCAAATGTATTGGACAACTCATGTTCTCAAAGCTAAAACATGCATGCATTTAAATCTAAAATCACCAATTACATATTAACAGAGACCTGTGTGTATTATAGTATGTTGGACTACTCTGTAATTGAACCTACCATAAATAGTGCTCTATTAAGGGGAGATTTAAAAAAAAGTCTAGGCCTTGGCCTGTTTTACACACTAGAGCTTGCAATTTCAGGAAAAAAAAAAAAAAAAAAAAAAAAAGTTGACCAGGTGTGCTGGTTCATGCCTGTAATCCCAGCGCTTTGGGAGGCCGAGGTGGGCAGATCACTTGAGGTCAGGAGTCCAAGAACAGCCTGGCCAACATGGTGAAACCCTGTCTCTACAGAAAATACAAAAATTAGCCGGGTATGGTGGTGGGAGCGTAATCCCAGCTACTCGGGAGGCTGAGAGAAGAGAATTGCTTGAATCAGGGTTGCAGAGGTTGCAGTGAGCAGAGATCTTTCCACTGCCCTCCAGCCTAAACAGAGCAGGACTCTGTCTCAAAAGAAAGGAAGGAAGGAAGGAAGGAAGGAAGGAAGGAAGGAAGGAAGGAAGGAAGGAAGGAAGGAAGGAAGGAAGGAAGGAAGGAAGGAAGGAAGGAAGGGAGGCAGGGAGAGAGGCAGGGAGGGAGGCAGGGAGGGAGGCAGGGAGGGAGGGAAGGAAATAATAATAATAAAGTTGTGTTTTTGCTTTTTATGATGTTATTTCCAGTCTAACTGGGCACACTTTTTCAAAGGTTTAAATTGGAAACCCAGAAGACAATAAGCCAGCTTTACCCACTTCATAATAAATTATAATTTAGAGCAATAAATTGATAGCTACAGAATAATTGCTGGAGTTAGATAAGTTGATAAATAATAATACAGACATATAATGAGCTTTTCCATTATGGGTAACAAACACATTTATAAAAGTAATAGTCACTTTTCATTTTGATTTTAATTATCTAATCTCTTTTGCCTATTGGAAAATTTTTAACTTAAAATGTTTGCATTCTAAGTGCAATTCTGTATAATTTTAGAAAAACATCAATAAAACACATATACATTACAAAATAAGAATCTCTAAATGTTACATTCTGTGACAAAAATAGTGTTATTTAAAACTTGAATCCAGCGCAAGCAAAGTAAGAAATATATAAATATTGCCACCTATTGCTAGCACATCCTATTTAATATCTTGGCTTTAAACATAGTTTTTTACTGCTGGTATTGATTTGATCCTAATTTTTCTTATTGACAGGATGGTTCTGTAATTTCAACGTCACATTTAATTTTGATATTAGATAATTTGATGTACCACATACTATAAATTTTGGTTACATTTATATTCACATGGAAGGTATCTCCTGTTTTAAGTACAGTCAGTCCTTCCTATCTGTGGATTTCATACTTACAGATACAACCAATTGAGGCTTGAGAAATTTCGTAAGAAAAAAATGAAAAATTTTGTCTGTATTGAACATACATAGACTTTTTTTCTTTTCATTGTTCCCTAAATAGTAGAATAACAATTTACACAGCCATTATACTATATTAGATATTATAAGTAATCTAGAGATGACTTAATGTACAGTTGACCCTTGGATAAAGTGAAAGTTAGAGGTGCTGATCCCTGGGCAGTCAAAAACTTGCATATAACTTGGCTCCCCCAAATCTAACTACTAATAGCTTACTGTTGACCAGAAGCCTTACCAATAACATGAACAATTGATCAACATATTTTGTATATATTATGTACTATATTCTTACAATAAAGTAAGCTGGAAAAAAGAAAATGCTATTAAGAAAATCAAAAAGAGGAGAAAATATATTTACTATTCATAAAGCGGAAGTGGAGTGTCATAACACTTTATCCTATTCATCTTCAGGTTGAATAGGCTGAGGAGGAGGAAGAGGAGGGGTTGGTCTTGCTGTCTCTTGTGTGGCAATGGTGGAAGAAAATCTATGGACCCATGCAGTTCAAACCCACATTGTTCAAGCATCAATTGTATATGGGTGAATATATTTAGGTCATATGTAAATATTACACCATTTCATATAAAGGACTTAAGCATCTGCAGATTTTGGTAGCAAGGGGGATCTCGACCTAATCTCCTGAAGATACTGAGGGATTCATTTTACATCATGGCAAATTTTGGAGGTAGATCATTATATTAGAAAAACCAAAAGTTATTATAATGCAGTTGGGAAGTAATTCAAGATGTCAATATCTATCAATTTAAGATTAAAATATAAACATTCAAAAGGATAAATTAAATTATCAAGTAAAATAAATAATCTTTTTTTTATTTTTACCATATAAATCAAAACAAATAGTGGCACTGAAAGAGACTAATGGAGATATTACATTTAGATATCAATTCTATTATATATAAATATACAAATAAAGGTCATGACATCCATGGGGTAATTTACATCATTTTATATAAATTGTTATAAATATTAACTATAAAAAGGAAAACACATAAAACTGTCAAAATATTTCTTTATTTAGATGTAGAGCTTCATGTTTTAAATATATATGTATCTAGCCACCTATTATCAAGTGTTGAACATCTGAGAGATAATAATTTAGCTGTTATCTACTAAAAATATTACATTTGTTAGAAGATTCAGAATATGTGGAATAAATTATCTATTTTTTTAACACTCAAGTCACCTTCTATCTCTGTGACACATATAAATTCTTAAAATATTTGGTATTCGAAGGAAAAAATACAGACTTTAGATATGTGGAAATATATACTTTAGCACATTTTTCTATCTGGGAGAGTTATAATGTTCACGGAGCAGCAAACTAAGCCAACATTTATATATCACTTGAAGAATCTCCCTGACAGTGAACATTCATTTTGGCATTGAATAAACCACCAAATATACATGTGAATATCAGTGTCTTGATACCTCAAACCATGACAAACTTTTTACTTCTTTAGCTTTTCCTTAATTTCAAAACTTCACTTTTTTGGTGCCCTGAGCAATATCAGAATCTGTACCCTTGCAATGAATCTAGTTCTCATCTTAATATTTTCAAAATGTAGTGGTTTTTTATTTTTGTTTTTTTTTGATTTTTGTTTTTTAATGGCTTTTCAAAAACCAGCATTCACAGGGAGAGATGGGAAAAAAGGCAAAGGCATTAAATACATTCTTACAGTTAGAATAAGTATATTTGCACACAAATATATAGAGATTTTGTATGTATTATGATACATGTTAATGTAATATTTTAATATTGCTAAATACCTAAATACTAAGTCATTAGTAAACTACATGTTACTTACTAAATGTGCACCTCATCTCTGATGCTGTTCAAGAAATCAAAAGCTTGGCTGAGAATAGAAAATAATCAATTTCTGCCATGGCCTTACTTTCCAAAATGGGCTATTTTAATAAATTTACCAAATGAGAAGCATATGTGACCTATCAAGACCTACCTGGTGTTTTATTATAAGGTTTTGAAACTAGGATCTTACAAACATATTCAAGTTGGGCTTTCTTTGTTGAGTGATCTGCTTATCAGAGCAATATATGTAATGTGACTGGTCATCTCAGGAAACACCTGTCATCTCCAGGTCTTATAGGGTTTGTGCACACATGGACTTGAAGTGTTGGAAAGGTACAGCAGAAATGTCTGTTTGGGTTCCCTTGAGTGAAGACCAAAGTTAATCTAGCCGTGAAGACTGACAAAAATGTATGTATCAACATGTTTTAAGGAAAAAGCCATGGTTTTAGATCATCTTACAAACTATGCAGATATACCTACAAAGAAAGTAAAGCTTAAATTTGTATACCACATTGTAGTGCAAATTCTGGTGTCACAGCTTCGGCTATATATTTAATTATTTTGTACTTCACTTTGGTTTTCCTATCTTTAAACTAAGGATGACAATAATAGCTATCTCAAAATTTTTTGAGAAGACTAATTGTGTTAATAAATCTCGTTAGAACTGTATTTGGCACATAGAAAGTACTTAATCTGTGTTTCTTATGAAGACGAAGATGAAAGTAGTGATGATGATGATGGCAACCACAATGAGAAAAATGTCTGAGTCTGAGTTCCACAAAAGCAGACTGTAATACAGGGGTTTGGTTGCAGGTAGATTGTTAAGAGCAAGATCTGCCTGAAATGCATTATAGTGGAAAACAAGAATGTAAAATCTGCAACAGAAATAAGATAAGGAGAGTGTTAGTGATTGGGTTATTACTGAGGGTATTGGATCTCAGCCCTGCTGGCGACTCTGCAAAAACCCATGTGGAACATGTCTTAGAATCACCCCACTAAGGTAAGGAAGGGGAAGGAAAAAGAAGGCTGGGCATTTATCCACTAACAACATCACAACCCCATTGGCTTAAGATTGCTTGTGGAGGTGTTACCAAGGTTTACTGGTGCTGAAGAAAACCCTCAGGAAGAGACAAGAGACAAAGATACTTAAGAGAGAAGCAGTCAGCTTAATGGAAACCTATAAATCTTATAGCAGCAATAGATGAACTAGATGTGCCCAGGAATTAAGAGCAGAACATTAACATGGCCTGCTATATGGCCCCTCCAAGGTAATGTGTAACAATGAAATCAATACAGTGTGGACTAAGGCAAATTCACAGATAATTCCGATCAGATCAGTAAAACAAAAGTCTTAGGTTTAGTAAACATGAGTGTGCATTTGCATAATTCGAAAATTTGCAGGTATGCATACAGTCTATGTGATAATTTCATTATACCTTACTTGCTTATTCATAAAATAGTTTCTCTTTCTGGAGACTATCTTCCCACTTTCTCTAATTCTGGTCAGCATAGTATTACTATGATATTAATTGTTCAAATATTTTTATTTTCTTCATTGTCTTGTGACTGTTATAAGAGAATATTGCAGTACAGAAAGTATCCAATAATAAGGAGACCTAGTATTTTTCCCAGATCAGAATGAAAGATCTCCTGAGAGCATTAAGCAGTAATCTGACCATAATCTCTTTTCTGGGTTAGGTGAGATTTTTCTGATTTATGCTTACATACGGTTTTTTGGAAAGATAACATCTCCCATATGAAACAGAATTTGACACTCCAGTTTGGATTTTACTGTAAAGTGATTGTCTTCTCAAAGGATTGATTACTTTTATAAATAGAGCAAATTAAGTACTGCATTATAATACAGAGTAATTCAAAACTGGAGTGATTAGACTCTAGACTAATCATGTTCCCAACTTTAAGGTCAAGAAATTTGGAAATCTTTGGATTTTGGATTTAGGGGAAGAGGTGCTTGAATTGAGACACGTAGTAAGCATTCTTCACAGTCTGAAAAAAAAAAAAATTTGCATAGATATGTAACACTAGGTCATGTTTTATAATGCAAAAATTTATAATAAAAATAAATGAATGTATAGTGATATTTTATCAAGTATTTATTTACCAAGATAACCTATACCCACATATCATGATATTTTTGGAAAGATCGCCGGAGTGTCAGAAGAATTGGGTTCAAGTCCTCTTTTAATATTAGATAAATATAATTAGGTTATTATACTTAGCCTTTCTGAGTTTATTTCCTTATTTATAAATAATTTCAGTTCTTGTAATTGTGCACAAATATGTATTATTTTATTTGTGTAAATAGCATATGTATATTGCTTATAATTATAAACACACATATATACATTTTATAATATATATGTTGTATACCTTCTGTGATATGATTCATTTCACATTGCAAATTCCTAAGGTTACTGTTTGGTTTGGTTTGTTTTGTTTGTTTTTGAGACAGAGTCTTACTGTTACCCACAGTGGCGTGGCACCATGTTGGCTCACCGCAACCTTGACTTTCTCAGTCAGGCTTAGGTGATCCTCCCACCTCAGCCCTCTGCCTAGCTGACACTGTAGGAGTGTGCCACCACACCCAGTGGATTTTTCATATTTTGTATAGACATAGAGTTTGCCATGTTGGCCAGGCTGTTCTGGAACTTCTGGGCTCTAGACATCCACCTGCCTCAGCCTCCCCAAATGCTGGGATTACAGGCATGGGCCACTGCACTCGGCTGCTAAGACTATTGTGTGTAAAGAAAAGAAAGAGAATTACACATGCAAAGTTAGTATACAAGTTGGGAGAGAGCTAAAGGTGCATTTGTGAAGGAGTAACGGAGGCTTTAAACCATTGCTATCACTTCTTAAACTCTGATAGGAACATAGATAAGTGCTCTATTATTGTTATGTAAACATTAGGTGTGCACCATTTATATGGATGCGTATCTAAGTAAAAAAAAAATAATTTAAAAAATAGTTTGTAAACCACTACTATAGAATCAGCATAGCAGTATTCTGTAGGGAAGCTTCTCACACTCTGGTGAAAGGTTCTCTGACTTTGTAGAGCTATGTGATCCTCTTATTCTTTTTTCTTGAATTTTTCAGTTTCAAATTTGCTGATCATATAGTTAAAAATCAAAGTCCACTTGTTCGGTGAATGCTAAACTACTAGTACTGTAGTTTGATTAAATCCTTTATGTTATAATTTCTTATTACTACAGAATATTCTGCACACGTATCTTTGGGAAAGATTATAAGTATTTTTCTCTTCATGAGCCAATAAAACCATTTTCATGACTACCATAGAAATCTAAAAAATAAGAGAAAGCATAGTAAGTCAAATTTTAAATTTATATTTAGTACATATTAAATAATCTATAGTGACTTTTTATTGATTTGTTATATACTACAGAATTTCTTATACCACAATTCTATCAAAATAAAATACTCATTACTGTATAGTTAATTTATTACCAACTTTATGTTTTTAGTAACTGACTTCATCAGAACGTTTCACACATATAGACTGTATCTAATCCAATTCTGGAAGGAAAACAAGTTTCTGACTAAAACTCCTAGAACTTAAAATGGGGATCATTAACAATATCAAAATTTATCATTAACGCTCACTTTTCAGACAAGGGTCACTGAATTTTATGATTTATTCCATGTCTTTGAAATAAAATGCTTTGCTTTTGAAGAAGTTACTCTGGGAGCTATTTAAGTTAACTGACCCATTATCATGTGAGCCTTTCGAGATTGGAAAACATGAAAGCATAATAAAAGTAAACTTGAGTGTTCCTGATTATGACTAAAAAAAGTGCAGTCACATAAGTTCTACTGCACCAAGAATAAATCTTCCTCTGGATGATGACTTGAAGGAATCCAGTTTTCCTTAACCTCTAAAGAGGCCTATAATATGTTAGTAAACTTATATTCCATGGTGACACACTGCGTTGCCGTAGATTAACCCGGCATGCTTTAGTCTTGAAGGATTTATTACACTATGGTCTACTGATCTAAAAGCCAGCAAGAGGACAGATGTGCTGGTGGTCAGGCCTTTAGAAATATTCCACATGATCATGAAGTAGGGCAGATTGGATTTTCTTTTTTCAGAAGACAACTCTAGCCCTGAAAAAAACACCCGAGTAATAAAATCACATTATCCTAAACTTTAATCGGCATATATAAAAACAACTTCTTAACGGGGAGACGTTGGTCAAAGAGTACAAAGTTTCAGCTAGACAGTAGGAATACATTTTTGAGATCTGTTGCACATCAGGGTGACCACAGTTAATGATAATGTATTATATATTTCAAAATTGCTGAGAGTCACTTTTAAATGTCTCCCCACAAAAATGGGGTAATGAGGTGATGGATACATTGATTAGCTTGATTTAAACATTTGACAAATTATATACATTTATCAGAACATCACATTGTATCTCAAAAACATATGCATTATGACTTGTCAATTAAAAATAATATTAATAGAAACCCTGCATCTTATATGGCTTCTCTCCACTCCAGATGGTTCTACTTATGAGCAGAGGCTGTGCTGGGTGCTGTATGCTGTGCTGGTCTGTCAGTGCCCTTTAAACCTGTGTTACCTTTCCCTTCATTCTCTCTCTTTGCTCCTCTACTCTTGTCTTTCTATCCGTTTACATCTGGATGCTTCAGTCATCTTGTGGGCCAAGAAAAATAAAACTGAAAATAGCAAAAATAAAACAAAAAAAAGTGTCCTACTTAGCATATATTTTATTTTGGGAGCACACCAATCATTATTGCTACTTGTCAGTCTTCAATAATTTAATATTTTTTTGTATGAAGTTAGCAGGTATAGAAATATGATAGCTAAATCCTAGGTTACCACCAGAAAGTTGACTGTAGCTTGAAACTCAATATAATTAGCTTTTATAATGGCCCACATACATCTACTTCAAATCCTACTCATAATAGCATATCCTTTCCATTATTGACTCTAAAATCTTATAGCTGAAAAATCTCTTTTTTTTTTATCATGTCTCCTTTTCTTTCATATGCTGTTTTATTACTCGTTATCCACTCCTCCTTCTTGTGCCATCCTTGACTGTTGGGTTCTTCCACAATTTTTTCTTTTTTTTTAGGCAGGGTCTCACTCTGTCATGCAGGCTAGTATGCAGTGGCATAATCACAGCTCACTGTAGCCTCAATCTCCCTAGCTCAAGCAACACTCCCACCTCAGCTTCCCAAGTAGCTGGGACCACAGGCATGTACCACTACTATGCCTCTCTCTCTATATATGTTGAACGTAGAGCTACTAACATTTGCGTATGTACTGGACTTGGAGAAGATAGGAATCAAGGAGGACTTCAAAGTTTTCTACCCAAGCACCTGGAAAAATGGACCAATGATGAAGTAGGAAAAACTGTGGGGTAGTGCAAAAAGACCCTGAGTGCAGGTCTGGTTGAATATGACATATCTATTAGGATGGTTAAGAAGGCTGTTGGATATAAGACTAGTGTTAGAAAGTAATGTTTAGGCTAGAGATAAATCTTGGGGAGTCACTACTATAGACAGAGTACTTTTTAAAATATGAGACTGAGTGTGATTATTAAGGAAATAAGTTAATATGAGAAGAGGACTATATACTGAACCTAGGACACTCCAATATTAAAAATCCATGAAAGAAAAGGAAGATTCATTCAAGTGGTTTAGGAATAAATAGCTAGGGAAGTAGAAAAAAGAACAAGGGAGTTTGGTGCAGTAGAAGCCAAATGGAAAATAAGTGTATGATTGATGAGAGAGTAACAAACTGTGTCAAATTGGGCTGCTTTGTGAAATAATGTATATTACTCTTCTATCTATTGTTATATAACAAATTATCACAAACAGTCATGAGATAATTTATCGTCTCATAGTTTCTATAGGTAAAGTCCATTATGTTTTAACTGAGTTATCTCTCCAGATATCAGCTGGCTTCTCTTTCATCTGGAGGCTCAGCTAAGGAGAGATTTTCCAAGTACCTCAGGTTGTTGGCAAAATCAAACCAATAAAAATAGATTTGTTATTTTGATTTTTTAAGCAAATATTTATAGAGTAAGTAACATGTCAGTTACTCTATGGTGTTTTTACTCTAGGAAGATTTTCTTTCATGACTTTTTTAATATTGGAGTGTCCTAGGTTCAGTATATAGTCCTCTTCTCATATTAACTTATTTCCTTAATAATCACACTCTATGGTGCTATGAAGAATGACCTAATTAATTATGCCAAAATATTTTCTTCAGAGGATACATAATATTGTACATCAGACAAAATCTATAAAGGAATTAATATGCAGGGGTATGGGGAAAATGTCCAAGAAGGACATTTTTTATTTTAATTTGGGGTATGGTTAATATATTTGAAGGAGAATGTAACTTTTGATTTGGATCTTAGATAATACTGGAATTTAACTATCTGTATAAAAGCAAATAGGTAGGTTTTATTCAGAGAGCGTTATCTCAATTTGACTGGAATACAGAAATAATTGTAGCTATAGATGGAGATCAGAAGTAAAATTCAGATTTTGTGGAGCAATGGTCTTACATAATTTTGGGACCTCTTTAAAATAAGAACCCAATATTGAAAGAAGAAAACACCTCTAACCACTTCTTAACTGACACTGAACTTGAGTGGAAGTGAGATGGATGAGAGTCAGTGTGGAAAGAGACAGTGCCTGAACCAATTGTCATTAACATATCTGAATTTTGTGCATCTTATAAGTAATATATGATCATGTGAACACAAAACAAGAGCTCCTCCTTGGGACCACAGAAGGGGACATGCGACCAAAGTCTGATGGGGCATGCAACCAAGCTTCATTCATTTCATGGTAAACACGCTTCTGCTGGAAATCAAGGATAGATGATCACAGAGGGTTGAAAGTATGGTTAAGCATATTGACCTTCAGTAGTTAAAGAAACACTACTGGAAAAATGAAAAGTGTAAAGAATTACCTAAATGATTTGAGCCATGAGTCAGTTTTATCTAGAACATTCATGTCATTGAAAGGAGAGAAAAAAATTTGTTGAGTTGTTGAGTTTTTGTTTTGTGAAACTTGTACATAAAATTTATTTTGTTCTCCATATTACATTACCCAAGTGTAGTCAAGAGAATAAAATGTAGCCATTTATTCATGTGGATTTTATTTAAAAATTATCAATTCCATATTTTTATGAATAACAATTTTTCTATAATTTATTAATAAAAAAACATTTAAATATGGCTCTGGGATTTGTCTTTGAGTGGATATGTTAAATTTTGTAGATATACCATTTTTCTGATAAAAGAAGGAAGGGTAAATTTACAGTTTTTTTGTTGTTGTTGTTTTTATTCTCTACTTTACATTGTCTACTTCCTTGATTGTCATTACAACCTGAAATTTGATGTATTATTTCTCTGGTTGATGCAGAATTTTAATTGATGTAACATGCTTTTTTTAACCTGTTATCTGTAACCATGCTCTTCAAACTGTGCTGTTTGGATTTCACAAAATATGAGAAAAATTGGTCAATAAGATTTTTAGAAAAGACTTTTCAGGAAGTTTATGCAAACAGTTGAAAAATATTTATCAAATATAAACCAATATTTTATTAATACATTAATATATTAATATATATTTATTCTTCATTGGTGGCATCATTATGGTGACCCATTACCTATACTAATAAAACAGGGAGCTAAAAATGTTATTCCCAAGCATTCATTCTAAGACTTCCTAATTCCCAGAAATTGTATCCATGAAGAACAATGGGAAATAAAGTGCATTCATGTATATGAAAAATGGAGAACAATCTATAATAACTCTTTTGAGGCTTTCATAAGAATTTGACAAGTCATAAAATAATAATCCTCTGAAATTTAGGAAATTCTACTCATATATTTTATTGGTTTATTATCTGATGATTTATATATATATACTACTGCCAAAAATGAGCTGAGGATCACTATTTGTTTTATTGTATGGAATTTTTTATTCCTATATATAAATTACCAGCAGCATTTTTGCTGAAAATCATAACCTAAATTTGTAAAATTCCTCCAAGTTGGTTATGTCCATATGAGTTACATTTGAGTTATATTTGACTGCAGTTTCAGGGGGTTTTGTGAGGCTCTATTTCATGTGCCTTCATTTCAGAATTCAAGCTGAGATATCTACTTCTATTTGGGGCATATTGTTTTAGTAACAAAGGGGAAAAACCACAACAAAAACAAGAGATCTAGCAGAAACATCCACCAATGAATCTTAAAACCTGATCAAAACCAGGTATACATCAGTTACGATCACATTTTATTGACCAAAGCAATTCTCATTCACAGTCTTTCAATGGTGCTCACAAATATATATATATATATTTTCTATGGAAAGGCATTGCAAGCACATGGCAATGAGTGGAAATACATAAACCTCTCACAGGGAAGATAAGAGCAAATAATTACAAATGATAATATAATATACCATGCTGCTCAAACTTGGACACAAATATTCACTACCTCTCTTCTGTATGCATATAAAATATACTTATCACTTCCTAAGAAAAATATCCCCCAAATGAAACCAATTCAAAGACTGATTCCAAAGCCTGTTCAGTTATGCACATCATCGTCTTGCTCCCCTTCTAGGGAGATTTACACCACTAACTGAGCCCAAAATCCTTGTAGAGATTGTGATACTATCCATCCAATAAACATTTATTTCATGAATTTCCCTAATAGACCTAGAAACCAAACAACCTAGAAAGATCACTAGCAAGGCAGGGACAACTTCTAGAAGAGACTATTGCATGCACTCCTTGTTAATGCTGAGACTGGCTTGGCTTCTAAGTCCTACTCATAGCTGACAATTATCTTGAGCTTCATCTCACACTGGAATTTATTATCCAGTTTAGCATCCAGACTAGGGCAACTTTTTTGCCTTGTTATGTTACCACTCACTCACTGTAGTGTTCCTCCTCACACCACAACCTTGACTCAGGGACACTAGAGAATGCTACAATTGCTGCAAAAACTCGTGCGTGAGGAGGTGGATTCATCAAAAGAAAATTAAGTTGCAATTATCAGATGACAGAATTAATGCAGGGCAAGAAGAAACTGATATGTCCAATGCAGTCAGTTGCCTATCTTCATATTATATTAAATTGTATATGGGCTTTGGAATCAGAAAGATCTGCATCTGCTCCTACTAGGTGAAAATTTTAAAGTTTTAATGTTTTTGGATTTTAATTTTCTAACTTTAATAACAAAATTGATAACTGAATGACAAGATTGTAGTGAAAGGCTGGGGAAAAAAGGTAAATTATGTTCAAAGCTTCCATCATGAGGGAGTATAGTCTGTACTAAGTCACTGTCAGTTCTTTCTAATGGACTTTCATTTATATTCGGTCATGAATTCACTATTACTTCACACAGTAGAAAGCAAACTGCAGCCATTTTGAAGAAGGAAAAGTTTATCTCCAGTGTAAATTTTCTCCTCTAATTTACCTTTTCTCATTGCCCATCTTACTTCAACAGTTTTTAAAGCTTTACTTTCTCATATACAAACACAGTAACCACATTTCTATCAAGCATTTATTTCACCCTGAGCGCTTCTGTCTTTTCTCAATTAAATCATACATGTCTCAATAAGGACATGAGTCAAGAGTGAGGCAGATGATGGAAATTGTGGGTTCTGCATTAGGTAGATGAAGAGATGGTTGAGGGCCGAGGGTCTTACATCAGACCCTCTTGTAGGGGCATTTTCTCTGCAACACTACATTTGACAGTTTGGCTTTTCTGTGGATGTATGAATCAAAGAATTCTTGATGGATAGTTATAAATCAATGAGAAGTTAAAACACAATTTTGTTAGAGAAAAACAATAAATCAATTACCAACATCAAGCATTTTAGTATAATATCAAAAATAAGTGAGTCATTTTCATCTTTATTTCATAATAAAAATGGCTATAAATTGAGATACATCTCCTTGTTTCTTACAACATCTACCTCAAAGTGACAAAAATAAAGCTTTTTTTTTTTTCCTCATTTTTTTCTTCCTTGGCCATGTGTATACAAAATAAAACAATTTCTCAAGAAAGTTTGGGGGAAAAAAGAGTCCTCCAGAGAAATGATATGAGAATTAACTGGTTAATTTCCTGATTTTTAACTTTCGTTTCACTGTGTAGGGATGGCCTGACTTTTTTTTTCAGCCCAGTTAAAAGTTTTTCTATGATAAACTTTACATTTCCTGTTAGAAGATCATTTGGTTCTGTTGAAAAAAAAAAAAACTGTTCAAAGTCTAAGGATTTGTACTGCCAATCACCTATATTAAAAACAATAACTTTATAAATATTTAAAATTAAATACTGTGATGTGTTTGAATAAACTTTAAATCCTTTGTTGAAAACTTCCAGGAAGAAACTAT
>NW_012105365.1:7098260-7110232 GCF_000951045.1 Mandrillus leucophaeus
TTTCAAGTCACTATTTAACTTTACAGATGGCAATAACATCTGAGTAGCATCCAGAGTTATGCTATTGTGTTTCTTCGAAGAGGCGACAGAACTTTAAGAAGAGTTTTATAAAGGCAACAGAATATGCTTAGTTAAGATGATGCCCTAAAAGGACAGGCTTTTTATATTTGGGGCTTTAAAATTATTGTAGGGTATAATCAATGTAATTATATATTATAATTAGCCTTTATATTGTGAACACAATAATAGCTCTCATACTTCCATTTCTAAATGAGAAACCTGTTAAATGCAGATTGAAGCCACTTAGAAATTCTGAGATGGCTGGAGGGGATTCATCCTGAGAAGGAGAGTTAGACCATGGGTGATAAATCTCACTTATTTTAAAATGTTAAACAGGACCCCAAGCACAGTTCAGACAGAGCAAATGAGATACGTTTGCATGAATACTGTGAGATGCCTCTTTTACTATAAATTCTGTAACAGCTATTGCTAGAAAAAAATGTTTAAAATTTAATCTAAGCTAAATATAGACACATGATTTATCCAGCTAAACTTATTCCGCAAGATTCTAGAAAATTGCTTTAAATGTACTCTTTTGAATAATGTATTCCACTTGAATTGCACCTTGTTTTAAATAATTGTGTGCTTTACAATTACAATCTAGGTGGGGTTGAGGGCTATGGGGAATAGAAGTTTGGCAAAAGTTGAAATTATTTGTAGGACTTCATTGCAGAAACTTATTTTGTAATATAATTTGACATAGTACTTTGTTCTGGGATAGAAATGTTAAGATGAAGGCTATATTCAAAAAGAAACACAGATTTGAAACAGTTTTTTATGAAATTAAGATTTTCAAAAAGAATCTCATATTTGAATAATTTTCAGTTTTACAGTTGATGTTATATGTGTCACGTATACATACATATGTGTATATTTTGTATATACACATTTAAAAATCAAATAATTAGTTGCTTTAGAAATGGGATAAGTATAGTGTGAAAAGTAGATTAGAATGGTAATATTTATAGTTATATATTAGTGTCAAATAACTGGTGAATTGTAAGACATGTTTAGCCTTGTATTTAATTGTAGAACAAGATTATGTCATCAAAATTGTCATGAAAATATGAATCTAAAAAACATTTGAACAGGTGTGTTTTTTTTTTTTTCACTATTAGTTTTAGGTGGTCACGTGCCAGAATAGAACGCAAAAGCATGAGATAATTTTTCACTAATTTACTAAAACTACTATATTTTAAAATTTATAAGATTGTAGACTCCTAATCATTGTAGTTGGCTTAGGAATACCTAGAAAATAACACTTTAAAGACATATAACACCTAACTGCTCCTTTTCTCCACACATTTTACCATGAAGAAATTTATGAAAAGAAAAAAAAAAGTCCTGTGACAGAAAAAGTTCTGTTTTTATTATCCCAGCAAAATCAGGTCACCCAAATTTTTATATTTCTGATCATGGTAAAAATAATATTGATTTTTTTTAAAAAAGAAAGTTTGAAAAAATCTAAACAATTTTCTTTTCAATGTTCATTTTTATCAATTCTTAGAGCATGTTAATTAAAAAGTATGCCAAAAAGATAAGTAGAGTTTAAAAATCCTTATAATTTATAGTAATTATTTATATATTTATTCAAAGTTAATTCCATCAAATAAAAAAAGATATAGTTTTATTCTCTTCCCCCATACTATATTTACCCATATATACACAGAGTATCATGAAGAAAATGATATCAAATATCAACAATAGGCAGATCTGAGTAAAGGTTAATCAATTGTTCCTTATAATATTGTTTGTTTTGCAATTTCTTGTAAGTTTAAAATTATTTCTAAATTAAAATTTTAAAAGTGTAAAAATATTTAAACTTTTGCTTCCATTCATTACTAACTTAATTGCATTTTTAATCCAAATTTAACCAAATTGCTTCTT
Source organism: Mandrillus leucophaeus (assembly GCF_000951045.1). Taxonomy (NCBI): domain Eukaryota; kingdom Metazoa; phylum Chordata; class Mammalia; order Primates; family Cercopithecidae; genus Mandrillus; species Mandrillus leucophaeus. The sequence continues at coordinate 7,100,208 of NW_012105365.1, forward strand.
TGGAGCCCCGTAGTTGTATAGGTTTAAAATCTATATACTTTTACTATGTAGTTTTACTTTCATTTACTTTAATTTTAACCACATATTTGTTAATACCTAAAAATTCCAACTCCAAATAAATAAAGGTGAGAATGTTGGTCACATCCTCCTCCTTGAAACACTTTGCTCACTTGGATGTCATTCTCTTGGTTTTCCTCCCATATCTCTGGTTGCTCCCTCTTCATCTTTCTCTCCTGGCTCCTCTTTTCGTCTTTCCCTAATCTGGTAAACGTGGAAGGGCCCAATATATTTTGGTTTGGCTTTGTGTGTTTGTTTACTTGTTTGTTTGAGACAAGGTCTCCCTCTGTTTTCCAGGCAGGAGTGCAGTGTTATCATCACAGCTCACTTCAACCTCCAGCTTCTCAGCTCAAGCGATCCTCCTGCTGTGTCTTCCTCAGTATCTGGAACTATAGATGCACACCACTATAACTGTTTTTTGTTTGCTTGTTTTTGATCTGTTTTGTCTTTTGCAGAGATGGGATCTTGTTCTGTTGATCAGGCTGGAGGGCTCAAGCTCCCAGCCTCAAGCGATCCTCTCATCTCAGCCTCCCAGAGTATTGTAATTACAAGTGTGAGTGAGCCAACTTGCTTGGCATGTTCCTCTTTATATATTAAAGAGAATCCCCCCGAAATCCTCTTTCAATCCTCTCTTTCTGATATTATGTAATCTCCTGACTTACACTACAATGTGTGGACGTATAATTCCAAAACTGACAACCCTTGGTAATTCTTCTATCTCCAGACTCATATGTCCAACTGACTACTTGCCATCTCCTCATAACTATCAAACAGGCATCTCCAACTGGACCTGTCCAAGAAGGAACTGCTGCTTTTCCTCAGGGCTGCTTCGGCCACAGTCCTCTCTATGTTGGCTAATGAAAACTCTATCCTTTAAATCAATCTGATTTTGGGTTAGTTAGTTAATGAAGTCATTAGCCACATTCACAATTATTTTAAATATATATCTTTTGTCTTTACTTCTACATTTGATGGAGGGTTCATTTTATGTACATACTTACATATGAGAGCAAAACACTTGGAGTCATACAGGCATATCTCATTTTCCCTCTCACCCCACATCAAATCAACCAGTTAAAGTTGGGTCTACCTTTAACATTTATCCGCAGATTCTCATTCAACCATTACTTTCTACCTCCATTGTTATATTTCTTTCCCAAAGCATAAGCATCTAGCATCTAGCCTAGATTATTGTGAAGTCTTCAAATTGGTATCCTTATTCCTGAGTCTCCTATTCTCTACCCTTTCACAGTAATCTGTTTTTTTTTTTGTTTTTTTGTTTTTTTTTTTCAGACAGAGTCTCGCCCTGTCGCCCAGGCTGGAGTGCAGTGGCACGATCTTGGCTCACTGCAATCACCACCTCCTGGGTGCAAGCAATTCTCTTGCCTCAGCTGCCTGAGTACCTGGGATTACAGGTGTGCACCACTGCGCCCAGCTAATTTTTGTATTTTTAGTAGAGACGGGGTTTCACCACGTTGACCTGGATGGTCTCAATCTCTTGACCTCATGATCTGCCCGCCTTGGCCTTCCAAAGTGCTGTGATTACAGGCGTGAGCTACCGCGACCAGCCTAATCTTCTTTTCTAATACAAACACTTAAAGCTACAAATTTCCTGCTAAACATTATTTATGTAATCTCCCACAGATTTTTGACATGTTAAATTCTTAGCATTCAACTCAAAGTATTTTCGAATTGCCTTTGTAGTATTTTGACATGACTTAATTGAAAGCATATTATTTAATTTTATATATTTGATATTTTCTAGATATTTTACTGTTACTGATTTCTAACTTAATTGTGTCCAGACAATATACTTTTTTTATTAAAATATTTTTAAATTTTATTGAGACTAGTTTTATGGCCCAGGATATGCTCTATCTTGGTGAACAAATTATATTCACTTGAAAACAATGTATATTTTGTGATTGATGAATTTAATTTTCTACAAGTAACAAGAGATTAAGGTGTATGCTTAAGATTAAGGTGTTGTTCAGATAATCTGTATCTTCACTGATTTCATAAAATAACTTTTTCATTCTCACATTTCCATTTGGTTCTTTTACATAGTTTTCATTTCTTTGCTAATATTTTAAATATTTTCATTCATAGAAGCATACTTTTTTCCTTCATTCAGTGTAATTAAAATAACTACTTGAAAGATGTCCTTACTAGTTCCAACATCTGAGGCTTATCTCTTGATACTGGGACACATCTTCTTGGCTCTTTATATGTTGAATAATTTTGCATTATATCTGAGACATTGTGATTGTTTTATATTCACAACTTTGAATTCTATTGGATTCCTTCAAATGGAGTTGATAATTTTACTTTAGTAAGAAATTAACTTGCATGGGCTCAAACTGCAAACACTATCAATTTGACTGGTGTCTTTGCAGTCTGCCTTACGCTTGTATTGTGCAGAGGTCAAGGATAGATTCAGGCACAGTTTATATATAGAATTTATGGTTGGCTAGCATTGGAGCTGATCTTTTCAGGAAGATTCTCACACTATTCAGTGGCCATATTTTCCCTGAACCCTATCCTAAAGTTCTTTCATCTAGCAAGAATATGTATGGATATTTTTTCTGCCATTGCACCTAGCTTTAAGCTGATACCAGTGGACTAAGGGAGGTCCCCAAATGCCAGCATAACCATGACCCTGGCCAATGTCTAGCCTCTTGACACCATTGTGAGAAGGAACTCAAGGATAAGTCAGAAAGTAGTGAAAGTATGAAGATGTATTGCAAAGCCAAAAGTACACACTCAAGAAAAAGGAGTATGGGCAAACTCAAGAGAGTGAGTCACTTGCAGTGGGGCTCGGGGCTTCCATCTTTACTGGTTTCTTTAAGGAAGGGGTGGAATATTCATGAAGATTTCTGGGAAAAAAAGGTGAAGTTTTCTCAGAATTGTGGTGTCATCCATTTTTACAGCTGGTGTCATCCATTTTTACAGCAAATATGGATGTGCTTGAAAATGTCATGGTGCTGATGAGTGTGTGATTTAGTATTTTAATGAGCATATAACTAGGTCGTAGGTGAAACCGAGGCCAAATCCAGCACCCTGTTGGGTATATTTGGTTCTATCTGGCTGGGCCAACAACCTGTTTTTCAGGGTCTTATTGGCCCCTAGCTTATGCAGTTATTTCAAGAATTTCTTTTTGCCAAATCATGTGAAATTGCTACCTGGAATTTTCTTCTTCTGCAATCACCCTGTATTGTTCCCGTCTCCAAGCCACAAAAGGAGGTAACTCGCTCTTCTCCATCCCTTTTGACAAGTGTTTATACTTCAGAAAGTTCCGAATTTTGTTCATGCTCCAAAACCTTCAGAATTTTGTATTTGCTTTTCTTTTTCCCCTCAAATTTAGGGATGTTACTTGTGTGAGGTCTGGCTGGTAGTAGCCCATGCAGTCATCTCAGAATTGAAATCCCAACACTAGTCACATGACACATCACAATTGTCCTGTTAAAATTAAGTCCAATCATACAACTTGTTTTGTTGAAACTTTCCAATTGCTTCTTAACTGTTTCAGAATAAAATCTAAGTTTCTCATCATGAGTTATAAACTCCCTCATTACCTAGCCACCCCAATTACTTCCCTGATGGCATCTCTCATTACTCTCCCCTGGGTATACACCACTCAATGCATTTCTCTTTCTGTTAACTCATACGTGAATACACCAAACCTATTCCTCTTTGCATTTGCTTCCTTTCCTTTCCTTTTTTCCCTTCCTTCCTTCCTTTCCTTCCTTCCTTCCCTTCCTTCCTTTCCTTCCTTCCTTCCCTTCCTTCTTTCCTTCTTTCCTTCCTCTCTCCCTCTCTCCCTCTCTCCCTCTCGAGTGTTGCACTGTTGCCCAGGCTGGAGTGCAGTGGCATGATCTTGACTCACTGCAAGCTCCACCTCCTGGGTTCACTCCATTCTCCTGCCTTAGCCTCCTGAGTAGCTGGGATTACAGGCACCTGCCACCACGCCCAGATAATTTTTTTGTATTTTTAGTAGAGATAGGGTTTTACCATGTTAACCAGGATGGTCTCGATCTCCTGACCTCATGATCTGCGTGCCTGGGACTCCCAAAGTGCTGGGATTACAGGCGTGAGCCATCACGTTTCTTGGGATATTCTTCCCACCAAATGTAGGCATGACTGTCTCCTTGAATGCGATCAGGCTTATACTCAAATGCTGCTATTTTAAAAATAAACTTTATTTATAGACCAGTTTTAGATTTACAGAAAAACTGAAAAGATAGTACAGAGAATTCTTGTATACTTGTCTAGGGGCCATTTGTCCTTGTACCCCTAAAGGTTTGCTAAAAATCACTGACATATTGAGGCATATTGATGAATAGAAGAAAAGGCACACAAATGTATTTAATTTGTGTACACAAGAGGCTTCAGAATGAACACTCAATTTCCTAATGAGTTACAGAAATTTATATACCATTTTGAGGTTCTAGAAAGAACAAGGGCTTAGAATCTGGTAAAACCGGTTATGGGAAGGGTGGAGGGAATAAAGGCTTGGCTAGCAAATGTGGACCTTATTATATAGATGAAGGCTTCCTCAGAGAGAATAGATGGAAAGTGTTTCTTTTCAGACTTTTAAAGGTGTCAGATGCTCAATCTTTCCTGGATCTGAGAAGGCATAGAAAGGGGAGGGACAAATGGCTGCATTGATGAAGATTCTCTGCAGGTGCAAATTTTCCCCATAAAAGACAGCTTTGCAAGGCCACTTCTGTTTGTGTGCCAAGTGGCAGTCATTTCAAAATATGTTAAAGGGAAATATTTTGGGGTAAAATATTTTAGTTTCCTTCATGCTGTACCCAGTCCCCACCTACACCCCCATTACTAACATTTGCATTATTAGTATGCTACATTTGTTATAATCAATGCACCATTACTGATAGAGTATTACTAAATAAAGTCCATTATTTATTCATATTTAACTTAGTTTTAACCTACTATCCTTTTTCTGTGCCAGGATTCTATCCAGGACTCCACATGTTGGAGTCATGTTGTCATGTTTCTTTAGGTCCTTCTTGGCAGTGACAGTTTCTTAGGTTTTCCTTGTTTTTGAAAACCTTGATAGTTCTGAGGAGTACTGGTTATATATTTTGTAGAATGCCCTTCAATTAGAATTTGTCTGATGTTTTTCTGATGGTTATGTCAGAAGTGTTTAAACCAGAGTGATTCCATGTTGTATAGAGGCTGGGTAAGACTGAGGTCTACTGGGCTGCATTCCCCAGAGGTTAGGTATTCTTCGTCACAGAATGAAACGAGAGGTCAGCACAAGATACAGATCATAAAGACACAGCTTATAAACTAGTTTGCAGTAAAGAAGCCAGCCAAATCCCAACCAAACCAAGATGGTGATGAAAGTAACCTCTGGTCATCCTAATTGCTCATTACACATGAATTATAATTCATTAGCATGCTGAAAGATACTTCCACCAACCCCAGGACAGTTTACATGCCATGGCAACGTTAGGAACTTGCCCTATATCCTCTAAAAAGGAGAGGAACCCTCAGTTCTGAGAATTGCCCACCCGTTTCCTGGAAAACGCATACATAATCCACTCCTTGTTTAGTATATAATCAAGAAGTGAAAATAAATATCCTTAGTTGAGCAGCTCATGCTACTGCTCTGCCTATGGAGTAGCCATTCTTTATTCTTTACTTTCTTAACAAACTTGCTTTCACTTTACTATGTAGATTTGCCTTGAATTCTTTCTTGCAGGAGATCCAAGAGCCCTGTCTTGGGGTTTAGATTGAAACCACTTTCCGATAACAGACTGATTGGAGTTATAGATCCTTGGGAGGAAGGCCACAGAGGAAAAATGCCACTTTTGTCACATCATATTAAGGGTACCTACAGTCAACATGACTTATCACTGTTGGCACTGATCTTGATCATCTGGCTAAACCAGCTTTTGCTAGGTTTCTTCACCTTGAAGTTATTATTTTTATTTTTTAGCCAATGTGTAACTGGTACAGCTAGTTTGCTAGTTTACCCTAAAAGTAACCCTTCTCTTGCTTTGTATCTACACATACATCTAACTACCTGTTTGCTTGAGAATTTCAAAGGCCAATCTTGAAACAATCCAGGAACCAAGTGGAGATGGCGTTTGAAATGTTCTGCCTTGCAAGAAGAAGTTAGTGCCTAGTTAATCCATAACCCGACTCCCATAGAGATGATATCAACCAGGCCTCTGGATGATCCATTATCCAAAACATCCATCAGAAAACAACAAGCAGACTTTACCTCACATCCCTGTTGCACATAGTTTCCATGTCACTTTTCCTAAAAACCCCTTTAGGCAGTCTGAAAATTTAAGACGGCTTTTTGAAACTTGAATCTGGCCATCTCCCAAGCTGCTATCACCTAAATAAACTTGTTTCCCTTCCCCTGAAACCTTGATTCTTATGTGTCTGGCTTTTTTACCCTTGAGCAGGTGAACCTAAGTTTGGTTACAATTTATTTAAGGGCTTTTGCTCCTTTTATTGAAGAAGACTATTAGAAACAACTATCTGATAACTGGATATGCTTGTTGCTACTAGATGTCATTGCTCCCAGGCCTTTTCAGAAGACAGAGCAAGAAAATGTATGTGTTCATACTAACCCATGTAGATTTGCATACCCATAAATATTTCTATACCTAACCCTCTGTATTGATATTAAGTTAAACATAAGCTTATACTGTGTCCAACTCTAATCCATTACTACACGGATCATTCTAGTCTCTTTTGTTTACTTATAACCTCCTACTCCAAAAATGAAAATCCGGTTTTTAACCATCTGCCATTCATGTATTTAATTGTGTAATTCCAGTATACATATATAATAGTTTCAGAATTTCTAACCCACATCACTGTGGGAAACAACTTTATGAATTATAGTATGGTGCTTATGTAATCTTTTTTTTCTCTTATCTTTTTGCCTTTAGTTTTACAGATTTCATTCATTTTCAGAGTAACTTAGGTCAATCACTTTGGTTTGACTGGGTCCGCACCAAAATCTCATCTTTAATTGTAGTTCCCATAATCTCCAAATGTCGTGGGATGGACCTGGTGGGAGGAAATTGATTTTTCTGTCAATGTTCAAATTTTTCCAAATCAGATGCAATAATTGTGTTTGAAATGCATGGAAGTGAGGTTTTATTTAATTTTCATGTATAGTATAGTATTTTAAAATTTCAGCTATAAATGTGGTTTATATCCTCGCTCTGTCTCTTAATAGAATACTTTTCATTCATGTGTGTGAGCGCATGTTTGTGTGTATGTGAATATTTTACCTGTAGTATAAATAGGCTCAGATAAAAATTCATAAATTTATTGGCATTTGTATTGTAGATATTCAAGAAAAACAACGAAGTATATCACCATTAAAGTTCAAAACAAATAATAATTTATCTGTTGCATGAAAGTGGAATGTAAACACTAGCATGGTAGCACTGATTTTAACTGGTTTACCATCCAGTATGGAAAACATTACGTATCAATGTTAGGATTCCTTTAGCCCTGATGTTTCTGTCTGGAGATTGTTATTGTTTGGGAGTTAATTTCAATTATGGCAGCAGAAAAATTATAATCACACTAAATGCTGGTATTTTGATAGTTTTCTGAAAACAGAAAGAATGAGTCTGAGATGTTTTTGTACTTCTTGAATTTCATCATTCTTCATTGATGTTAAATGAAACAGCTTATTTGAGGTAGTTATGATTGTAAATTCCACATGTCAAGGAGTTAAGGTTGGTTGCCAAAATATGAAGAACAGAAATTGAAAGGAATGCTTAACCAAGCACAGCACATACTGGCTAATCACTGTTGAAAAACCATTGCTGAGTGAAATGTATGTGGAATGATTTTGGTGGTCTGAGAAAGTAATTCATAATAGAGTAATATAAATTGGTTATAGATAATAAATTTAAGGATATCTGTGTAATTACCACTGTATAACATTTCCAGTAGCTTCTGCCTAATGGTTTAGTAATTATTGTCATCTAGAATTGGTGAGAAAATAAGAAGCTGCTCTACATGTAAAAAACATTAGAGTAATTGGCTTCTTCTAAGACCCTAGATATTAAGAATTTATGCTAGTTTTCTTTTCAGAAATAGAGTCACAATGAGAAATAAACGGATGAATATTTTTAGTTACTTATGTTTTTTTTTTTTTCTAAAGCACATTCAGGGTCTCTAAGAGTAATATAGAAATCCAGATATCACGCAGTGGAATATAAAAGACATGTTCACATCTTAGCAATTGTATAATTCCTTTGTCAAAGGGATAATTATCATACCTTTGGACTTCTAGAGTGATGATTTTTAGTAATTACGATTCTGCATTTGATAAGTCAGAAAATTCATTGTCATTTTCTATGCAAAAGTTTAATAACAGCTTTTATTTTTATAAGTTCAAAAATTCTAGTTAGGTTAAATATTTTAGAACCTCAGATAAGAAGGGTTTATCCTGTGAATATCTAAGTCATTTAACTAATATTTACAAGCTTACATGAATGGAAGCTACAGTGTGAATATATAGTTTTCATTGTAAGGACCATACAGTTGCACTGAAGAGATGACTAAACGAGGACCAGAAAGGAGACTCCAACATCCCTCTTCTGATGGAAACTTCTGTCATTAATATTGAGCATAACTGAATTATTGGAATTGAAACAATTCTCTTCTTCTCATGTTCTATAAATATCACATATTTTTGCCTTTTTTTGTTTGTTTGTTCAGTGTGTTTCAGCGGCCTTAATGCTTTTACTCATGTTTTTCTTCTGATAATCACTACTATTGGGGTTTCATGAGACTTGTGATCACTTCCCTTGGTTGTCGCGATCTTGAACATATGTATTCTATCTGAGGGTCAGTTTTCTCATATGTGAAAGAGTTTTCTCACGTAAAACTTCCTTATTGGGAATTGTGCAAATAAAACGAGACAGTCTCAGATGATAAAATAACATTCTGATCCACAGGTAGAAAAAACTAAGTGGTAGCTATTACTAGCAGTATTATGAATTGCAGATGGTATGTAATATATGCAGTCAGTTTTCAAAATACATTCAAATAAAGGAACATTCCTCCTGCTAATCCCAAATTTAGCAGCTTTTCAGCAAATAAGTACCAAGTCCCATTCTTAAAGGGTATAAACCTTAATTTGATGAGCATTGAACTATTCAGTTTTGTCAAACTGTTGAGGGAGCTTTGCCAAATAACTTAATGAAGAAATTTAATTTGCTTAGAACAACTAGCTTACCCACTTTCACCTTTAAAAAATGTTTTCAGAAATATTTGGCTATACTATATTGTATAAAAAAAGATTATGTTGTTTTTACTAATTTGAAAGGAGTTTTGGGGTATTTGGTAGATATTTTGTACTCCATATTATAAAATGCTCAAATAAATATATATATAACAATGAAATTCTTTTGATTCTCTTAAAAAACCACACAACTGATAAATTTCAAGAAATTTTTATTAAAAATATCTTGTAGGGTTGGTGAGATTTTGCTACTTTTAAATTAGAAACACACAACTGAATGTCTGCACAGGGTTAAATATATATTATTATAAAATAAATTATATTATGATATATATTATATTTTATCCCCTTGCATATTTCCTCTTTCTGGCAAATATTTCTTGGCATAGTTTTCTGAGAACTCATTAATATCAAATATCCACATGCTAAACCTATGCTTACATAGCATGTAAATGATTTCAGTTTTTTAAAGCATAAAATAATTCTGAATTTTAATGGTCCTTACTAGTATACCTATGTGCATGCCGTGATTTAAAAGGTAAAGGGCAAGGTCAAAACACGTGCTGCAGAAGTATAAAGCACTGAGGAGGTGACAGAACAAAATGATCAAGCTGGGTGTAGTGGTGGCCTCCTTTAGAACCAGCTACTCGGAATTCCGGGCTACGGTGAGCTGTGATGTTGCCACTGTATTGCAGCCTGGGTGACATAGCAA